>NC_060271.1:1130182-1338761 GCF_021613505.1 Equus quagga
TGGGAGCTCTCATACAGAGGCAAGGAGGTTCTGAGCCAGACTGCTTAGCACGTGGTTCCTGGCAGCATCACACCCTTGCCACCTGACCTCTCTGTGCCTCAGTATCAACATCTGTGAAATAGGGAGGCTCGTACCCACCTCATAGGGTTTTCCTGAGGATTAAATGGGTCAGTGTATGCAAATCACTTAGAATAGTGCCTGGCACACACTAAGCCCTTAATACACATTAACCAATTTATTTCTATTTTTTTGTTACTGGTATGTCATAATACTTGACACACATAGTATAATTCCAGGTTTGTTTGTCTGATCCCACAGTGATTCTCGGAGCACCCCCAGCGCCAGGGTCCACGTGTGCACCCCAACGCCTCGAATAGTGCTTGACACACAGCGGGAGCTCAACAAACAGTCACAAGTGAAGGAATGAACGAGTGAACACACGTACAATATGAGGACTAATGGGAGTTTGGAGTCTGGTTCGGGCTTTCCTGTGAAGCCCATCAGAGGCCTTTCCTCGAGGATAAGAAGAGCTGAAGGAATCAGACCCAGCAAATTCAAACCCCTCAGGGCAAAACTGGGCCCCTCGGCAGGCACCTCCCCCGTAGGCCTGGTTTGGGGGGGTCCTGCCCTGAGCAGCCAGCACTTGCTAAGTGAATTGTGTGACAGAAGCAACGACTATCCACCCTTCACACTTCCTCCTCCCCGTCAGAAGCCGAGAGCAGTCATCTGCATTTGTGTCAGAGCCGCGTAGTCTCTGGGGAAATCACAGGCTTCCCCCTGTCCAGGCGAAGTCCCCATCAGGACTTTCAGAGGTGGGGGTCTGATCAGAGTACGTCAGCCCTCCCCAGGCTATGCCTGCGTGTTCCTCCGTCACTCGGGCCTAGGAGCAGGTGTGTACTTGGGAGGAAGGACACAGAAGCCGGACCCTCTTCCAGGCTTCCGGGAGCCCCTCCTTCCTTCCATTCACTCATTTATTTTCCTCCCATCGCTCCCCATACTACTCAGTTACCATAAAATGCCACGTCCTACCAGGCCCACGTGAGCTGCCTCCTGGCTGCCCTCAGCTCAGCCCTCACTTCCTCCACCCTCCCTGCCCTCCCCTTCCTGCCTGCAAGCAGGCCTCTTAGCTATTTCTCCACAGAGTGAGCACACTTGCTATCTCTCTGCTTCCTTGTGGCTCCATCCTTCTCTTTATCCATTTATTAGCTCCTTCATTAAAGAGACAATTTTAAAACTTTAAGATTTTTCTTTTTAATTATGGTAAAAGAATGCAAAATTTGCCATGTTAAACCTCTTTTTTTTTTTTTTTTTTTTTTTTTTTGCTGAGGAAGATTTGCCCTGAGCTAGCATCCGTGCCAATCTTCCTCTGTTTTTTAGTATGTGGGCCACCAGCACAGCATGGCCACTAACAGAGTGGTATAGGTCTGCACCCAGGAACCAAACCCAGGCCGCCAAAGCAGAGTGCGCTGAACTTAACCTCTAGGCCACCAGGGCTGGCCCAGCCATTTTTAAGCATACAGTTCAGTGTCATTAAGACATTTACACCATTGCCCAACTATCACCATTATCCATCTCCAGAACTCTTTTTATCTTGCAAAACTGAAACTTTATACCCGTTAAACATGAACACACCCCCCCCCCCCCCCCCCCCCCCCCCCCCCCCCCCCCCCCCCCCCCCCCCCCCCCCCCGCCCTCCCGCCTGGCTCCTGGGATGCCGGTGCCACTTCCTGTCTCTATGAGTTTGTCTGTCCAGGGCCTCTTACACGTGGAATCAGACGGGATTTGTCCTTTTGCACCTGGCTTGTTTTGCTGAGCAGAATGTCCTCAAGGATCATCCATGTTGTAGCATTTGTCGGAATTTCCTTCCTTTTTAAGGCTGAATAATATTTCATGCAAGTATACACCATATTTTGTTTATCCATTCATCTTTTGATGGACACTTGGGTTGCTTCCACCTTTTGGCTACTGTGAATAATGCTGCTATCTACATGGGTGCGCTAGTACCTGTTCAAGCCCCTGCGTTCATTTCCTCTGCACGTGAACTTACGCAGAAGTGGAATTGCTGGGTCACGTGTTAATTTTATGTTTAATTTTTGGAGGAACCACCGTTCTGTTTTTCACAGCAGCTGCACCATTTTACATTCTCATCAGCAATACACAAAAGTTCCCATTTCTCCACATCCTTACCAGCACTCGTTATTTTCTATTTTGGACTTCTTTTTTTAATAGACGCTATCCTAATGGGCATGAGGTGGTATCTCGTTCTGATTTTTAACAGGCCATCTCTGAGCACCTGCTGTGATCCAGGCCTAAACTGGGTGATTGTCAGGACGTATAAGTGAAGTCCCACCCCTGCCCTCCGGGAAGGGAGAGCGCAGCCGAAGAGCCCTGGATGGAGCGGACACCATATTATCGTGTTCAATCCTCACACTCTCCTTAAGGTGAGTATAATTATCCCATTTTAGTGAAGAAACCAAGAGTCACCTAAGTTCAGTGACTTGCCTCCTGGTTGTAGAGCTAATATATGGGACAGAACTGCAAATGCATGTTTTCAAGATGCCAAAGCCTGTGCCCTTTTCTACATGATGGTTGTTTTCAGATATTTTTAAATTTAACTGAGCAGAAAAACATAAAAATTACTTTAAGGCACTGACAGAGTGTTGCCAACTTTTCATTTGGCAAAATAAGAACATTGGAAAGCAATTAATTTACCATCTAATGTCACTATTCTTGTATAGGAAGAAACTTTAACCACATACGCTTTGGTAAAAAACACACACATGATGAAGTTTATTTAACCAAATAAACTTAGCTTTATGGAAACCTCACTCCACTCTCTGTACTTGACTCGTTTCCCTACCCCAATAGTGAGGATCATGGTTCAAATTGTGACAGCCCTCAGCCGCTGGACAGCAAGTTCTCCTCCTGGCAGGCCTCTGCAAGCTGCCGCGGGGGGATGCTCAGCCAAGCCTGGGAGCTTGAGGGCAATTTAGACATGCTGCGCAGAACAGAGAGAATTAACTGCCCTCCTAGGTTGGCCAGCCTGCTCTGCAGGTGACAAGGAGGTAGGAAGCCATTTCTGCTACTTTATGACCTCTCTGAAACTTCTCTTCTCTTCGCTTCACCACCACTTTCCAGAGGAAATTAACATTTCCATACAATGAGAGCCACCATAAAGAAAAGAGATGAGCCAAGAGTGGCAACAGCAGTTGTTAAATACATAAAACAAAGGTTCGTCTTAAGAATACATGAAAATTCAGCGAGAAAATCAGTAAGAAAAAAAGAGAAAGACCTAAACGATAACAACATTTTCTCTCCCTTTTCCCAGCCTCACCCGAGGCTGAATGCTTCCCACACCCAAGCGAGGAAACTACTGCACAGCAGAGATGGGATCAGTTCACCACCCAGCTCAGTAGCACAGCGCGTTGTTCTCATGGAGACCAGCTCAGGATCTGAGACCAGAGTGCCTGCTTTCCATCCCAGCTCCCTATTTACGAGCTTTCTGACTTAGAGCCAGTATCACTATTATATTACTTAACCCTTCTGAGTTTCAAATTCTTCTTCCAAAAAGAGGATAGCTGTATACAGCTCATAAGGTAGTTGTGTGAAGTAAATAAGTTACAACTTCTGGAAGTTACTGCTTTAGAGCATTGCCCGGCCTGCGGGGAGTTGTCAGGAATTGTTAGCATCATCTGCAGAAAGTCTCCCAGGACCCCAGCTTCTTTCCTCCTGCCTGAGGCTTCTGTACTCCCGTGAGGTCCCGAGTGCCCTCCTTTATCACAGTATTTTGCCACATTTAAAAAAACTAAAAGATCTTCACCAGGAAAGAGAGAGAAAGTATAGAGGGTAATATGATGAATAATCATATTTCTTCCATTCTGCTCTTCAAATCTTATCATTTTACCATGTTTGACTCAGATTTTTTTAAAAAAAGAATTCAAGGGCTGGCCCCGTGGCCGAGTGGTTAAGTCTGCACTCCGCTGCAGGTGGCCCAGTGTTTCGTTGGTTCCAATCCTGGGCGCGGACATGGCACTGCTCATCAAACTATGCTGAAGCAGCGTCCCACATGCCACAACTAGAAGGACCCACAATGAAGACTATACGACTATGTACTGGGGGGCTTTGGGGAGAAAGAGGAAAAAAATAAAATCGTTAAAAAAAAAAAGAATTCAAGCATTACAATAAAGCTGTGGTCCCTTGTGAGTCAATCTCTGATCCTATTCCCTTCTCTCACTCCCAAGCTGTGCCCACTATTCTGATTTTAGTGTTTTCTACTCCCTTGCAAGCATTTCTATATGACCCATAAGCAATATGGAGTAGTTTTGCATGCAATAAAACTTTATATAAATGATGTCATGCTATAATATCCCCCCGCGATTTCAATTCTCACTCAACATTATATCTTGAGGCTTATTCATGTAGGAATATGTAACTCCAGATACTTGTAGATGCCTTTTAGCAAATTAAGGAAGTTCCCTTCTATTCATAATTTGTTGAGAGTCCATCATGAATAAATCTTGCTTTTTCTACATCTATTGTCATATACTTTTTCTGTATCTATTGTTACATAGTTTCTGTTTACTCTGTTAATAGGGTGGATTCCAATCTTTGATTTTTAATTGACAAACCACTCTTGCATTCCTTGGATTAATCCCACCTGGTTATGAACTATTGTCCTTTTTATTTACTTTATATATATGTACATATAAAATATGTGTGTGTGTGCATATATACATATGAATTTGATTTGCTAATACTTTGTTTAATTTAATTTTATTTTCTTTTACCATGTCTGGTGTTAGTGTTAGGATAATGCTGGCCAGGTGAGATGAGTTGGGAATTTCTCTCCTTCTCTTTTCTCTGAAAGAGATTGTATATAACTAATACTATTTTTTCCTTTAATGTTCAGTGCGTTTCACCAGTGACCCTCCCTGGGCCCAAACTTTTCTTTTTTGAGGGTTTTAACTATAAACTCATTTCCTTAATAGATACAGTAGGACTATGTAGCTCATAGTTTTCTTCATGAGTGAGTTTTGGTAGCGTATGTCTTTTAAAGAACTGGTCTATTTCAACTAAGTTGTCAAATTTATGGGTATAGAGTTGTTCATAGTGTTTCCTATTATCCGTTTAACGTCTGTGGGTTTTGCAGCGATAGCCTATCTTTTCTTCCTGACATTGGTAATTTGTGTCTTCTCTCTCTTTATCTTGTTCTTTCTTCATTCATGAAGTTCCAAGTTTCCCTTTGTTATATTTTCTCTCCATCCAAAGAACTTCCTTCAGCAATTATTTTAGAGCAGGTCTATTAATAACAAATTTTGTTAGTTTTCCTTCATCTCAGAATATCTTAATTTTGCCTTTGCTCCTAAAGGATATTTTCACTGCATATTTGGGGTCGATAGTTCTCTTCTCACAGCCCTTTAAAAATGTTCCACTGTCTTTTAGTTGCCATGGTTTTCTGACAAGAAATATACAGTCATTGTTCCCCTTTTCTTTTGTTACTTTCAAAATATATTTCATTATATTTTGTTTAATTATGATGTATCTGGGTAAATTTTACATCGAGTTTATCTTGTTTGAGATTTGCTGAGCTTTTTGTATCTGTAAATTCATGTCTTTCATCAAGTTTGGGAAGTTTTCAGCCATTATTTCTTCAAATATTTTTATGCTATGGATTTGTTTTTTCTCTCCATTGGACTCTAATGACATGAATGTTAAATCTTTTGATATTGTTCCACTGGTCCCTGGGACTGTTTTTTTTTCCCCCCAATTGTTTTTCTCTGTATTTCAGATTAGATAACTTGACCTAGCTCAGTAGTCAGAAAACTATAGTCTATAGGACAGATTCAGCTGTCTGTTCTGGTAAATAAGATTTGTTGGAACATAGCCATGCCAATTCATGTCTGTGGCCATTTTCATACTACAACTGCACAGCTGAGAAGGTGTGACAGAGACCGTATGGCCAGCACATCTAAAATATTTACTGCTTGTCCCTTTACAGAAAAGAACGGCCAGTCCAATCCCTGATCTGTCTTCAAGTTTACTGATTCTATCTCCATTATGTTACTGATCCTCTTCACTGATTTTTTTATTTCTGTTACTATTTTCTTCAGTTATAAAATTTCCATTTCTCTTTTTTTTTAATAGCTTCTATTTCTTTCTGAAAACTCCTATCTTCTCATTTGTTTCAATAATGTTTGCTCTTACTTCATGGAACATGGTATAACAACTGCTTTTAAGGCTTTATCTGAGTAGTTCAGCATCCTGGGTCAGCTTGATGTTGGGTGTCTGTTAATTATCTTTTCCTTTGAGAGTTGTTGAGATTTTTCTGGTTCCTTGTTCTTTGTATATTGATTAATTTTGAATTGTATCTTGGACACTTTGAATATTATGTTATGAGATTCTGGGTCCTGTTAAGAGTTCCTGAAAAAGGTTTTTTTTTAAGCAAGCAATCAATATAGCCAGGTTTAGACCACAAGTCCAAACCTACCTTCTATGAGCTGTGGTTCTAACGCCAGTTTAGTTCCCAAGGCCTTTGCTATGCTGTCAAGGTCTACCCCAGGTGTGCCACCCACAGGCCAGGCTGGCACCTGGGAAGTGATCTACACTGTAGTTCAGGCACAAGGTGTTTGGTACGCTGCTTTGGGTCCGTTACTCATATGTGCAGCCTGGGAGTGAGCCCAGAATTTCATATGCAAACTTACGGGACCTCTGTCTTGAGCTCTCCTTATTCTACATGATTTTTCCCACTCTCCTATACCCAGGGTCCCATTATCCTGGTGTTTTGCATAAAAGTCACAGTTTTGGCTTCCTTGTGCTGTCACACATTTTTTACAATGGGGTCCACTTTGAAAATGAAGCAGTTAGAGAGAAAAAGGAGAAAAAAAAATAATAGAGATTACCCTACATACACAGTCTGTCGACCACAGGGACCCTTTCCCCAGGTCTGCTGGTCAGAGAGCAGGATTTTTTGTGCCTAAATTTAGTATTCCGGGATTCAGGCTGCCCCACCCTCTAAGCTAGGAAATACAGGTGGTAAAAAAATACCCAGGAAACAACACCTGTGATGGTTAATTTTATGTGTCAACTTAACTGGGTCACAGGGTGCCCAGACATCTGGTCAATTGTTACTCCGGGTGTGTCTGTGAGGGTGTTCCTGGATGAAGTTAGCACTTGAATCTGTAGAGTGAGTAAAGCAGACTGCCCTCTCTAATGTGGGTGGGCCTCGTCCAATTAGTTGAAGGCATGAAGAGAACAAAAAGGCTGATCCCACCACAAGTAAGAGGGAATTCCTCCTGCCTGACTGCCTTTGAGCTGGAACAACAGTTTTTTCCTGGTTTTGGACTCAAACTGAAACATCTACTCTTCCCGGGTCTTGAGCCTGCCAACCTTTGGACTGGAATTATGCCGTCAGCTCTCCTGGGTCTCCAGCTTTCCAACTCCAGGTCTTAGGACTTGTCAGACTCCATAACCGCATGAGCCAATTCATTATGATAAATCTCTTTATTTCTTTAGACACATCCTATTGGTTCTGTTTGTCTGGAGAATCTGACTAATATACCCCACATCAGTTGTTTGAGTTTTGAATTCTCTCTCCAACCCACCTGCAGCAGCTTGCTTTCCAGAGTTCTCAGAGAGTGGTTTTGTGTGTTCTCCCCAGGGGTTTTAGTGTCCTTGGTGAGAGAGACAGGCTGGAGTACACACATTCCATCTTAGTCGAAACCAGAACACCCAGTTCATTTGTTTTTAACTGTCATGTAGTATTCCATTGGATGAATATACCACAATTTGTTTATCCTTTCTCTATTGATAGGCATAGGTTGTTTCCTCCTATTCTCTGTGAACATGTGCAGAGCTTCTCCAGAATATATACTTACATGTGAAATTTACTATACTCAAAATGCACTCCAAAGTGGTGCTGACAATTCGGACTTATGCTAGCAATATGCATGCCTGCTCATGGTTTCCTATACTCATCAACTTTTGGTATTGTCAGATTTTTAAGTTTTTAACAACCTGATATGTATAGAATGGTACCTCAGTGTTTTGAGTTATTTATTACTAATAAGATTGAGCTTTCTTCAAAAGTTTATTGTCCATTCTTGTTTCCTCTTCTGTGATTTATTTGTCTTTTGGATTTTTAAGAATCTTTTTTATCACCATTCTTATTTAATTCATCTATATAGTCCACTGTCTTTACTATAGGTAGCAATGCTTCCTCCCGTCTGTCTCTTGTCTCTCACTCTGTTCATAGTAACTTTTGGTAGACAGAAGTTTTCATGGTTTTATTTTTTGCTGAGGAAAATTCGCCCTCAGCAAACATCTGTGCCCATCTTCCTTTATTTTGTATGTAGGATGCTGCCACAACGTGGCTTGATGAGCAGTGTGTAGGTCCACGGCTGGGATCCGAACCCGTGAACCCCAGGCAGCCAAAGCAGAGTGTGCAAACTTAACCGCCACGCCCCCAGGCTGCTCCCAGTAGTTCTCATGTTTTAATGCCAGAAGAGAGAATCATTGTAGATGCCTCCTTCTCCCTCACTCTCTACGTTCGACTAGCTGCTGAGCCCTGGCAATTTTACTCTCTTGTCTCAGCCCACACCCCACGTTAGCCGCTCCCGCCTGGCTCAGGCCCTCCCTGCATCTCTCCTGGACAGCTGTGTTTGTTTCAGATGCTCCCCCGTGTCCACTCACCTAGACACACAGTCTGTGGAGGGCTTTAAAGAACACGGGTCAGACTATGCTGTTCTCCCGGGTTAAAATCTTTTAGTGGTTTCCTTTCGCTTATAAGATTAAGGGTAAGCTACTCTGCATGACAAACAAAAAACAGCGAAACAGCCCAGGCCCTGGCCTTCACTGGCCCCTCCAGCCTCAGGTCCTGTTCTGCACACGCCTGTGCTCCAGACACACCGCACTGCTCCCTTCTCGCCCAGCACACCAGGCATCTTCACACACTGTGCTCCTGACACCATTGGATCTGACCTGGCCACGACAACTCCCTCTCTCTCTGCCTCAACGCAATGTTACCAAAGCTTTGGGTGGGGCGGAAGCTCCGGCCTGGAGATGAGCTCCTACATACCAGACCCTTCCACCCATACTGTAGCCGCATTTAACTCTCACAACGATGTTCTGAGTATGGACCAGGGACCCCATTTTATAACGAGCAGGTCAATGTTAAGAGAAGCTAAGTGACTTGCTAAAGACACACAGCTAGAAAGCGGCAGAATCACAGACTGAGCCTACGTCTCTGGTGCGTTAGTTACTGACCCACAGTCCTTCTTTGTTCACGAGGACAAAGCTTTGAAGCCAGGCTCTGCTATTCACTCATTTTCTGACTGTGGGCGGGTCATTCCCCCTCTCCCCTTCTCTGAGGCTCAGGTGCTTCATTTGTAAAATGAGAAGATTGTACTCAATGGTCTATAAGCTCCCTTCTCTCCTGGGGCATGCAGTGCTCTGCAGTGCCCACATGGTCCTATGCATTCCTTCAGTCCAGGGCTTCTGACTGAGAGTGGTCAACTCCGATGATGACCCCAAGTCAGCAGAAACCTGCTGATCCTCTCCCACGCTCTTTAAAGTTCTCACGCCCGTCTCTGACCTAGCACAGCAGCCCCTGCCACAGGGCTGCGTGTCTAGGCTCATGCCCAGCTTATTGCATCTCTTCCCGAAGGCAAAGATCTGTCAGGAGAAGACAAACGGTGAGTCCTAACACAGCATTCGTATGGAATGACGTCACGTTCTGCTCACTCCCGGAGTGGTCGTGTGCAGCCCACTGTCTCACTCTGAGGCACTTGTGACACGATGGGGCCCAGTTTCCCATAGACTGAGGTCCCTTCAGATCTAAGCTTCTCTGATGCTGGGACATTACCGTCCACCTGTGGCAAGAACTGACTAACGGAAGAATGAACCATCAAACAAAGGCCCATTCTCCCTGAGAGAATGTGACCTCAGCAAATTCAGGTCTCTCTTTTGGAATAACTGGCTACTATCCCAACTTCAAGGTCAGATTGGAGGGAAAGTTCCCAAAAGAGCAGGGATTTAAAACTGGGGAGAGGAAGGAAGGGAATAGAACAAAGTTCTATCCAACCAAGTCAAGACATTCAGATGGGAGAAGGGTTTGCATGACTTCAGAGTCGGCTGGTCTTACATTCCACACTCCACTCCGTCACTCCCTAACTGTGAACCTACGGTGCCACTTTCCCTCTCTCGGCCCGTTTCTGTATCTGTTAAAACAATAGGTTAATCATTTTTACTCACGATTATTGTGAAGTTTGAAGGGGATGGCGTGTGAAAGTGGCTGTTTAGTACCGTGAAGGTGTTCCAAATTGCTCATTTTTATCCTGTGTGTTTTCTATTTAAAGAGAATCAGGGACTGCCAAGAAACACAAAGAAACAAAGGCCAGATGTTTTCAGGCAAACGCATCGATGAAAAATAAGCTCCAGGAACATCCTAAGTCATGGTTTCCTAAAACTGGAAGTGACCTTAGCAATTATCAATTGCAGAATAATTACACCAGGTTTAATACTCTGTATCCCCACTATCCACCACAGCTTGAATGCTGGCACTGATGGGGAGCTCACTGCCTTCCAGAATAGCCTATTCGTACAGAGAGGTGAGTTGAAGCAAATCATTGAAGTTTTGACTGTCCAAGCCAATGGTCCTTCCAATATGGGGCTTCTCTGTCTCCTCCTTTACAACCAAACTGTCACCAAACTATTTGTGGTTTTCAATCCTCTCCAAGTTATATTATTCCACCGAGCCTTTGTTCTTGCTGTTCTCTTTCCTGGGGGTGCTCCCCCTTCCTTGCCGTCTTCCTCTAAGGAGACTCCTGTTCTTCTCTCAAGTGCAGCTCAAACATCAGCACCTCGGAGAAGTCCTCGCTGAGCTACCTGCAGCCCCCGAGCGGGCTTAGGTGTTCCTCTGCACCCCCAGCTGCTTCTACTGAGCACTCAACTAACGTTAAGTGCGATGGTTTATTTACATGTTGGTCTCCCTACCAGACCATGGTTCCTCAAAAGCAAGGGCCTGTGTGAGGTTTACACACCGCTATGCCTCAGCTCCTCCCACAGGGCCTCACTCAATAAACAGAAGCTGTCTGGGAAGCTGAGCTGCCCAAAGGGGCAGAGAGGCCTGTGTGGAGCGGGTGGTGGCTGTGTCGCATGGGGAGGAGCTGCTTAGGGTGTGTGTGTGGCAATAATTAGAGCCTGGATCTGGTCTCCCGAATAAGAGGAAACGGAGAAGAAAGGTTTTCGTTTCAAAACTGTTCCAGGGGTTGTTTTGGTTTTACGTTGTCTGCCATGCCTGAACTCACAGAAGCCTGCTGAAAGGGCCAGGACGGGCGTCCTCTCTCCTCCCGCAAGCTGCACGCAGGGCTCTGGAGGGATGCGGGACACAGGCCTCAACCCGACTGTGCTCCAAGAGCAGGATGGGAACTGTTCTTTGGGGGTTTTTTGAACAAGACAATGGGGTGTGATGCCATTAGGTTGTAACCAAGTTATTGGGTCACTTGGGAGAAGGAGGGGTGGACATTCTGCCAATTCACGTACCTGACATCACGCTAGGTGCTTTCCACATGTTAGCTCACAATATCTGTGAGGTTAGGGACTATTGTCTATTTTACTCGTGGAGAGACTAAAGCTGTACAGGTTAAACAACTTTCAGTTAGTCTTACATCTAGGAGGGAGCCCACCCAGGCATAAGCCCCTAATGCATGCTTTTTTACAGGCCCATAACCAATGAGGAAAAGATCATAAGTTACCTACCAAATAGCCATTTGCCCCTCTGTGCTCCTACTCTCTGTTGGGCAAATGGCCGTGTGGGACAGAGACAACCCTTCCCGGCCGCCCTGGAGTTGGAGGCGTCACTGGAAGACGTTTTCTCCGATGATGCAGTCAGAGGGGCGAGCGGGACTTCAGAGAAGGCTCCTGAAAGGGGCAGAGTGAGGGCCTTTTCATTTCCCCTGACTTCTCCTGCTGCTAATCAGGAACCAGCTGTGATACATGGAACTTCAGAAACCGTGTTAGACCTTGAGGTGACCTTGAGGATAGAGCCATGTGCTACGATGGGGGGAGGGCCCTGATAACTAGGGAGCCCGCAACCAACTCTGGACCTTCAGACTTCTTTTCTACCACAGAGGTGTGTGTCTAAGCCTCTGCTTCTGAAGCTGAAACAATGCTTATGATGTCTTGGCTCAATCACAAATTCACCGTGGGATTGTAGACAAGTTGTTTAAACATTTTGGAGCTTAGTTTCCTCATCTGGAAAATAAGTAGGTTGAATTAGAAGGTTCAAAGTTTGTTTCTAACACTAAGGTATGGAATATACAGCATTATACTGAGCAACCAGCACTACTGTGTCTGGAAAGACCACAGGATAGAAAAGCCTTTTTTTCCAAGGATTTTCATGGTAGTCAGAAGAGAAGCAGAACCTTCATTCATTCATTCCGTGTTGCAGGTGCTGGGGTGTACTGCCCAGACCCCACTTGAGACCATTTCCCCTGTTGCCAGGAGAGTTGACTGCTGACAGTTCAGAGCTGACTTCCTCTCCAAGAGTCACCATTAGTTGAAGGATGCTGCCTCAAGCAAAGGTATGCCTGTTTCTAGGGGCGGCCCATATCCATCAGTGGGTTGATGTGGAAGGTACAGGAGCCTGACCCTCTTGCCTCAGTTTGTGACAACTTAGAAGGGCCATCCCAGCTGCAGAGTCCCTCACAACTGCATCCCAGCTCGACGTGCCCTCCGCCCAGTCCTGCTTTGGCTCCTCCCTCACCGGGCTGCTCCCCAAAGTGCTCACTGATGAGCTTCCTGCCTACAAACCTCTGTCTCAGGATCAGTTTCCCAGAGCACCCGACCCAACACTGTTGGTAGCAAAAGTTGCTCTATATAGGATTCTGGAGCCGGGTCACCGGCCGGCTGGCTGCTGTTAGGATGCCAGCCCTGGGTGAGGGACAGTACTAACAGCATCTGGCCTGTGGAAGCCCTGACTCAGGGAGGGGTTTCACTCTCGGTGAGCTGGGATGAGACTACAGCAAGAGGAAAAGCACTGGCTGGGGCAATGTATCAGATAGTTGCAAGATTGGGGGGAGTCGTCCTTATTGAGACCACGAAGTGAGATGACTGCTGAGTGCTATCACTGTGCTGGAGAAAGGAAACGAAAGGCTGGGAGTGAGTAATCACTGATTTAAGACAAAGCGTGAAAGTCAGACGGCCTCCTTAGGGGGCCTCCTTGGCAGCACATAGGGAGACTCTCATCTCCTGCAGCTGGAGAGCAGAAAAAGCTGAGGACTGGGCCCAAGGACTTGATGAGAAGGGCAGCAGAGTCTGTGAAAGCATGATTTTCCACCCTGCTGTGACAAAGGTCAGGCTCTGATTGGGAAGGAGTGGGACCCTCCGGTGGGGGGTGAGGACATCAGGGTCGATGCACTTGAGAAGCATGACACTCAAGCTCTGCCTGGACCTTCCAGGCTGCAGAAGTGGCCGGATCTTCCCCATTACAGACTAACTCTCCCCCCGGCTTGAAGATGACACAGAGCACCTGCCTGGCAAGACAGCATGTGTCTGCCACAGGACTTCCCCTCCAGGCCACCAGACCAAGAACTAGGATCCAGTCGCACCACAATCCCACCTGGGACGTGCTGGGGCTCCAGGAAAGGAGCCTTACCTTGAGGGGCTGTAGGGCCCAGCTGGCCTGCGTTGGCAGGCTCCAGGAGTGCACGTACGGGACTGGGTCCAGGGACAACAGACAGCAGGAGAACAGAGAGTTTGTTGATGTGGGAGCATTCTCCTCTGACACAGGATTTAACACCTGGCAAGGACCCTGGGAGACTGTCCCAATATGCTACAAGGTTGGCTGTGGAGACACTGCAGGTGATCGTATGAAGGGCCCACACCAGGTAGAGGAGAATGCCAGGACAAAGCAGAGAGGAAGCCATCAGAGGCTCAGAGAAGGGGGCATGCTGGGGTGCTGGCCCGGGAAGCCAGGGAGCCTGGTCTAGGGCAGGCAGGAAGCGTGTGGAGGAACCACAGTGCAGACAGGTGCTGCACTCATTTCTTGGAATATGAGGACAAATAAGATGCGGCCTTGTCCTTACGATCTGTGAGCTGCGATTACGAAGCAAGGAGACTGATTTTTAAAAACCAAATCACTCAGAATAGAAGCATCCAAATGGGTGTGGCTCTTCCAAGAAGTCCTGCTGGGAGACCCTAGACCTCCCACTGAAGGAGGGAATTCCAGGGGAGGTGGGGCTGGGGGCTGGGTTTAAGTCTGGTCCTGCTGTAACTTCCCTTCAATCCAGTTTAAACCTGTGTGGCCGCGGAAAAACATTTTAACTTCTCTGGGCCCTAATTTTCTCATTTGTAAAAGTCAGATGGCGATACCTGCTCCAACAGGGTGTTGTCCCATTTAACTTAAAGTGAGAGCGCAGGAACAAACGCTTGTCTGTTAAAGGCAATGTAAGTGCTCGGTTAAAGCTGGTTCCTTGCCTTCCTCTTATGACTCCGCCAACTCGTTTTTGTAAAGTCCCACTTAAGTTTAGTTTTGAAGCTAAATAAGAAAATTAGTCTCGTTTTTCTTCCTCCCCTCCTCCTTTCACCCTTTTCTGTAGCAGGCATGGCCTGGAGCACCGACTGTCCGCCTCGCTACTGTCTTCTCCCTCCGTTCTGAAAGACTTGTGGCTGTTTTTAAACAATGCGTGCAGCCATATGGGATGAGATACAGAAGCCAGGCATCAGATTCTGACGCTGCTGGAAAACTGGGGCCACCAGGAGCTTCCCTGGAGTAAACTGGGGTGTTCCTGTGGTGGTGTGTTTAACTCTGTCCTCAGTGGAATGCCCGACCTACCCGTCAGAAGTCAAACAGGAAAAGAATGAAGGGTCAATACAGAGCCACAAATGCAACGACGAACTGTCACATCCATCAAACGACGATCACAAACACTGAGTATGGCCTGGGGTCAGACACAGACACTGGACAAATGGCTGGGGAGACAAAGGAACTGAGACACAACTTGTGAGAGCTCAAGTCGGGTGAGAGAGGCCCGCGGGCTCATAGAGAACTACAGCCTCATGCGAGGGGCAGAGGGTGTATGTCAGAAGCAATTCCCTCTGCCCGGGGCTTCAGAGGGCTTCACGTAGGAGGCAACCCTTGGCCTGAGTCTCAGGATGAAATGATCAGGGCGAGGAGGATGGCATTTCAGGCAAAGGGAACAGCCTGTGCGGGCACAGGGGCCAGAACAAGTGAGGAACATCGGGTCCACGCAGATTGTTCAGCAGGCGCTGGGACGCTGCAGGCTGGCTGCAGCGCAGGAGGGTAGACAGGTCACACAGGGACTGTCTGCCCCAGTTGGCTCGCTGTCCCCTGGTTTAGGCTTGTTGTCCTAGCATTATAATAATAGTGCTCCCTTTTGCCCTCCAAAGTAACTCTGTTTGGGCAATAAATTGTACAGTCCTCTGGTTTTAAGCAGGAGAGGAGCATGTTCCAGCCTGTGCTTTGGGTGGTCACTCTGGCTGCCACATGGACTAGCTGGGAGGAGCCAGACTAGAGGCTTGATGGTGGCCTTGCAAGGTCTCATCCAGCTCTGGCTTTCTCTGATCCAGACAGCTCTGGACCAGGCGCCACTCCTAGAAGAGCACAAAACTGACTTTCACTAATGGGTGAACGCTGAGTGAGCCCACAGATGGGACAGAGTTAAGAGGAGGGTGATATCTCTGTGGCCTGAGGTGTTCTGGGCAGGATTCCTGGATAGGGTGGATTTGGACCTTGGCATGAAGGACGGGTAGGATTTAAATAGTCAGAGGCATGATGTGGACATGGTGTGAGCCAAGGTGCCAAGGTAGGGACAGTCAGGAGTGCAGTGAGAGCCCTGAGAGCCTTACACAACACGTCAGCAGCCACAGCTGCCCCCAATCACGCCTATAGCTTATAAGCATTTGCTCTTCTCTTCTTTCTCCAGGCCCTCCACTTCCCAAGGAAGTGTGCAGAGCAGTGTGTTCACCCGTGTACTCCTGGAGCACTTTGAGCACAGCGCCAGCCTTTCTATATGCACAAGGGTGCTCAGAGTGGGTCTGCCCTTTCTTCCTCTATAGGCTCCCAAGGCCAGCACCAGGCACTCTTACAGCTCCGGGGCTTGGAATAGAGAAGGCATCCAATAGAGTTGGCAGATGGATTGACTGGAGAGAAAGTAGAAGCTTGGAAGGCTTGAGTGACTTGCCTAAGGTCATATGGGGAGCAGGTGCTGGCAGTGGAGCTTGAACCCAAGAGTCTAGAATCTTGTTCTTGTTACTGTGCTGTATGCTCACAAGTACTGAAAACATAGACCTTAGTGTTGTGAGGCCTCACAATTAAGAGGTGATTCCAGCCACATAGGGTTCACATCCGTCTTGCAGCCTCTCCTTCCAAAGGGGCCCTCCCCTTTCACATCTCTGGGTCTTTGCATGTCCCTCAGGCTAGCATGACCTGCCCTTCTATCTCTCTGCAAAACCTCATGCATCCTTCAAGGGCCAGCGGGAATGTCCCTCCTCTGTGGTTCTGTCCCCACCTTCCTGGCTGAGTGAGTGACTCCTCCACAGCACCAGGTTCAGACAGCAGGTGTCAACTTGTAGACGGCACGGCCAGTGGGGTACTTACAGAGTAGAACGCGTAGTAGGTCTGCCTCTGTGAGCCCCTGGGGGCAGGGGATTACATCTTGTTTACCTTGGTTTCCACAGTACCCAGACCAGCTCCTGGTCCATCGTTGGTATTTAATAAATATTTGTTGAATAAATGAGTGAACAAATTGCCGAGCACTTGCTGGGATGGCATGCTAACTATATCCTTAGCTTAGCTGATTTTCAGCTGGGTTCGACCCAGGGAGGCCCTGGTGGGAGATTCGCGGCTGAGAGCAGAGAGCGGAGCCGCCGACTCCCCTCCCCCTTGCAAGCTTAACGGGAGTGTGTGCGTCTGCCCGGGCCGCCGTAACAAAGGACCACAGCCTGGGTGGCTTAGACTACAGAAACGTATTTTCTCATCGTTCTGAAAGCCAGAAGTCCAAGATCAAGATGTCAGCAGAGTTGGTTTCTTCTGAGGCCTCTCTCCTCGGCTTGTAATTGGCCTCCTCTCCTTGTGTCTTCACTGGCCCTCCCTCTGTGTGTCTGTGCTCTAATCTCCTCTTCTTAGAAGAACCTCAGTCATGTTGGATCAGGGCCCACATTAAAGACCTCATTTTGCTTAATTATTTCTTTAAAGACCCAATATCCAAACGTAACCACATTCTGAAGTACAAAGGGTTAGGATTTCAGCATACAAATTTGGGGGGGGACGTGACGCAGCCTATAACAGGTGCTGAAGTCTCCCCACTGTGGTGAGTTCCCGGATGCTCGTCCCTCACCGTGCCCACACCTCTGTGATGGTGTCTTCATCGGCGCTGTGTCGTTTGAACCCTTTGTAAGTGCTCTGGCCGTTTTCTGGCAGGCCTCGCATGGGTGCAGACACTGATGGCTGTGGTGCAAAGAATCTACAGCCACTCTGAAGCTCCTCAGGAAGGGCGAGGTTTCGTGCTAAACTCTGTGAGGAATTCAAAGCCAGATGATGGGCCCTTCCCTCGCTGTGCCTCGTTCTCCGCATCTGCAAAGGGAGGTTAAGAAAAGCACTCCCCTCATGTGACCCTTACGAAAGTCTGCTGTGAGAAAGGGCGGGACGGCTTTGGAAACTGGGACTGGGAAGTGAGAGAGCAGGCATGTGAGTGCAGAGGGTGGGCCCACTCTTCCGGGAGCAGAGAACAGCTCCGCAGCTCTGGATCCCCAGGTCAGGAGGCTGCAGACCAAAGCTGCAAACAGGAGAGGGGCACCAGAAAGGACCAGGCCCAGCTGCTGGCAACAGGAACCAGTGGAGCGGGGGGTGTTTTAATGGTCCCCACTTGAGCGGTCCTCTCATCGGGATAAATCCTAGACACGACAGACGGTCTGTTTCTTCTTCCTTGGTAATAATGCCCTACCTCATGGGCTTGCTGAGTATCTATGGAAAACAGTCCAGGCAGAGATCCTGGATACATCTATTTATGATGATGTTGACATAGAGAAGACCAGTATGTTCAAGCAGACGCCCTGTTTCCTGTTTCTATAAACATCTTCAAAATGTGAGAAACGACTTCAGTGGGTCCATGGGCACAATTTCTAGCTTGCTCTGTGCCAACACAAATCAAGTGTGCATCTCCTCCCAACGAAATAATGCAGATCGTTGATTTAGGTTGGTGAGGACCTGCAAACAGCGTGGATTCCAAGGCAACTCATTCTTGCACGCTGTGATTGGGTTACCTTTCCTCTTTGGAAGCCGAGAGGATCCATCTGGCCTGTGATGCGGTGGAAAGGGCATGGGCTTCAGCGATGGACAGTGTGGGTTCACAGCCAGTGTGGAACCACGTTGTTTAGAGATTTAAGCTTGTTTCCTCCTCTGTAAAACTAGGGTAGCAGAGCTTCCTCAAGAGGGGGAGGGGGTTAAATGAGGTAACACGGCCTTAGCAGGTGCTACTTTACTGATAAATTCAACTTTCTTTCTCTAAGCTCCTGTGTTTTGTTTTTTTTTTGTCTTGCAATATTTTACATTGGTCTCCAAGTTGGTGGAAGCAGCGTCGGCCACAAAGCCTGGCCTCCAAAGGCCCTTTGAAGCAGCTGCAGCGTGGTTGAGGACAGTGAGCATGGCCCCAGAGCCGACCAGGTGCTCTGTCCTATGGAGCATGGAGGCCACAAAGCCCTTGCCTTTGCACTGTCTCCTTCGGATGCTAATCCCCACAACCATCTCTGCTTTGGGACAGGGGATTTACCGACACCTTTAATCATTGTTGTGGAATAATCAAAATGCAATAATAGCTTAGCACCTAGATAAGTCAAGTTGCAGCTCATAGCCTTGTACCTCTTGGGGATTAAATTGGCTCATGAGCCACTGGTGGGTCTTGGCAGTTTCTAAGAAAGCGTGTTGTCAGCCACCCTCCAACAATCTATTAAGGTTGAGCTTACATGCATCCTTCATGGACCGAATTTTCTGCCAGTCCATTCAACGTGTATACAATCTTTGGAGCAGCATGTGGAGGGTCTCTTATGACTCAGCCCTGGGAGTGTCATGTTTAGTGGATTCAGAAGATCTGACTTCGGCCCCTAACTCTGCTACTCACTCACCATGAGACCTGGAGCAATCATTTTCTCACTCTTGGCCTCAGTTTCTTCATTGGTAGACAAGAAATATCATCCCAATCCTAACTAACTCCCAGGCATGCAGGGGAAGACCCAATGAGAAGAGGAAGGTATGGTAGTTTGTAAACCGTGACTGCCACGCATCTCAACTTAAGAGGGCCAAGAAAGAATGTTGATTTCCGCTCCCCAAATCTCAGCCTCACCCCGCCTTGGGTCACAGGCACTAGCACCCACCTCCCCCTTGATTTCTTCATCCATCACACGTCATTCATCAAGGCCTGTTGACTACTTCCTTAGAGATGGAGCCATCATTTTTATTTAATATATTTATTTTAATATACTTTCAACTCTTTATTTTAAAATAATTTTGACTTACAGAAATGTCACAACAATTATACAAAAATATTTTAATGTACCCTTCACCCAGATTCCCCAAATGTTAACATTTTACTGGGTTTGATTTATCTCTCTCTCTCTCTCAGATTAGATAGGTGATGGACAGATAGATGATAGATAGGTAGGTAGGTAGATAGGTAGATAGAGATAGACATAGATACATTACGGATATAGACAAATATCTTGTTTCTTCTGGTCATTCAAGTCTCAGCTGAGATGCCACCTCTAAAAAGTCCCCTTTCCTGGCCATTTAACCCCTGTAGCTGTGGTCCCACTCTCTCATACTCTTCTAATTGCAGATCCCAACAACACTGATCTCCAGCTGGTGTTTTTCTTGGCTGTTTACTTACTGGTCACCTCTCTGCCTCCCCACTGGGATGTCAGTTTTATGGGAGAATTGTCCCGTGTGCCTTCCCTGTTCACTGTTGAATCCTCAAAACATAGAACAAGGCCTGCACAGAATGGGTGCCTAGTCACTGTTTGCTGAATCGGTGAATTGGGGACGTGCCCATGTGGAGTCCACACAGGCACGTGGCGTAGTCTCTGTGCTCGAGGCGCAGATGTCCCCCAGTGCCGCAGTAGCTGCAGCATCCCCTCTCATCATGGAAACATCTGCTGTATCTTGTTTGAGGAGGGGATGACTGAAGACACAGCTAGCATTTTGGTGTAAAGCCTCTGAGAAAGAGAGAGAAAACTATACAAACATGCACACACACAGGAAGAGAGAGCAGGGCCAGCTTAGTGGTTTAGGCATGGCTCCGGACCCCAGCTGCCTTAGTCACATTCAGGTTCTGCCACTTAGTACTGTGTGACCTTGGGTGAATTACTTAAACGCTCTGTGTCTCAGGTGCCTTATGTGTAATATATAGATAATAAAAATATCTTCTTCATAGACGTTGCACGATGAAATGTATGACTGTATTTTAAATGCTTAGAGCCATGCCTGGCATCCAGTAAGTGTTCAGTTAACCTCAGCGTAGTATGTAATTATATAATTAAGTAAGAACAGGCAGTACATGCTGTTTGATAGCCTTTTTTCATTTGGCAAAATATTCTGAAAATTCCATATCAATACACATTCCTTTACCACATGATTATTAATGGCTAATATTTTTCCATCATATAGATGTACTGTAGCAACACAAGTTTCCTGGCATACCACCATTGCTGGATATTTGAGTTGCTTCCACTTTTTCTCTATTACAAACAACATTACGTTGAACACCCTTGGACATATATCTTTGCACACATCAGCAACTATTCCTTCTTATTGCGTTCCTAGAAGTGGAATCGTTGGGTCAAAGGCTGTGCATATTTTCTGACCCAAGATACAGATTCCAAGTCCCTGAGACATGTTGTCCCAGAAGAGGCGTTTCCTTGGGGATCAAGTGCAGAGGCCAGGGTGGGTCCTAATGTCAGCCATTTCCACACTGCCTTCTCTCCCACGGTCAGCCAGGCTGCAGTCCATGTGTCCTGAGGCCACCACAGATTCCAGTTGTCCTGTTTACTAGGCTCTGGGCGGGAAAACAAGCTGGACATTCTCTTCCAAGGACTGTCAGAGACCTTTGCCTTGAACTTCATCTAAGAGAATGAAGACAGCCACATCCAACCTGCTGCTGTCTCACTGCTGGCCTTCCCTCTGACCTTGACTGTGACCCTGTGACCTTGACGGTGGCACTGTGACCTTAACTGTGACCCTGTGACCTTGACTGTGACACTCAGACCTTGACAGTGACCCTGTGTGGGCAAAGACCTCTGTACCCTTTCCTCTGACCTTGACAGTGATACTCTGACTTTGACTGTGACCCTGTGACCTTGACTGTGATGCTCTGACCTTGACTGTGACATTGTGTGTGCAAAGGCCTCTGTACCCTTTCCTCTGTGCTTGAAAATGGGGAATGGCCTAACCTTGGCAAGGCTTCTCCAAGATGGCAAAATAAACTATGGAAGCTGCTGTTTCCAAAATGGGGGACCAGTATCCCATTCCCACATAGCACCCCCATCCAGGAGGGTGGAACCTCTGAAAGGGTAAGAGGAAAAGCCGAAAATTTCACAGAAAGAGCCACGGCTCCAGGGCCACCAGGAAGGCAGCCCAGGGCACGTGTGGAGGGACTGCCACCATGAACGAAGCAGGCAGGAGCACATCTAGGTTTTGTCAGACGTGAATATATGCATTTTGAGGAGCTTTCTTTAAGAAAAGAACATTACAAATATAAAACGCCCACGGCCAATACAACTTACCCAACAGGGGATGTGTGATGGGGGGAGGGGGGAAGAAGGTGGCCATCGTCACCCACTGAGGTTAAAAATCTCACACCGTGCCAACTCTTCGAACAGCACCTGACCTGCGGGGGCGTTCCCAGGCCACTCTGGGAAGTGGCTCCAAAGCGTCGCTTGATTAGCATCGCCCTGTGATTGGAACGTCTTGGAGCTGAAGGCCAGAGGCAGACTCTTGTCTAAACACCATTCCGTATAAACTCCCGCATTCGGGGCGACCTCCACCCCACACGCTGAGACGGAATTTCCTGCCAAATGCAGGCGGGCGTGGCAAGCCAAATTTATTTGATTTAGAAATACAAGTAAATATGATACTTCTTGCAGAGAAGTGTCCTAAAACATCTTACTTATACCATACTCAGGGAATACCTTTATTTTTAAAAGACAATCCAGCAACATATCCTGAGAAAATTACTTCTCTTCCTGAGTCTGTTTTCCCATCTCAGACATGGGCATGACAAACCCAGGCCCCGGCTCAGTGTGGGAATGAAGTGAGCTACCACACAGAAGATCCTGGCACGGGGACCATTGTTTCCGTGCGTCTACTGGGTCCAGACCCTTGGGCCAGTGCAGGGAAGACAGAGGTGATGCACCCCAGACCCTGTCCTCAGGCCTTCACAGTCGAACCTCCCTGAGGTCTACTGAAGAGGTTAGCTGTGCAAAACTGAGCTTTGCAAAGCAGGGAGGGGCCTGGCCTGGTGACTGTCAGCTCACAGACGAGAGAAGCTCACTCAGACTGAGGCCCGCAGGCCCAGGGAGGCCAGCCGGCTTTGGGAGCCGACGTGGCGAGGTGGTCAGCCGGGGGTGGGTCCGAGTGCCAGCCTGCCTTGCTGTGTCTTCTGCGGCAAATCACTTCCCCTCTGGGAACCTGAGTTTCCACGAGGATTTGGGGAGAAGCACTAACTGAGAGAAGTACCCAACACAGAACAGGGGCTCAGTAGATGGAAACGTTTTCTGTTATATCCATCCCCACCCCGATTGAGAATTTGGGGTAAAATCTGGTTCCCTGGGAAGCCATTTCTGAATCCTCTTTCTCTGCAAGAAGCAGACTTCCAAGTCCAAGCAGAGGGCTTGAGAGACTTCCCCCTTCTACTTAATTCTACCGAATTCTATTTAAATGAAGCATCCTCCTTCAAGCAGGAAACTCAAACCACTTCCTCCTGCTAGAGTTCTTTGCAATGTCCCCTTTTCTTAACATCTGGCCAGATGCCCAACTGCAAGGAGCCTGAAGCCTTTGGTTTGGGGACGGCTCTGTGGCACTTTTCCCTGGTTCCTGAGCTGACTCGGGCCAGCGGGTCTGGCCTGAGAAGCCCAAGTCTGCAACCCAGAGCTCCTGCCATGGCACTCCCGAGGCTTTCTTCTCATTGGCATCCTCCAGTCTGCCAGGCAGCCTGCTGCCAAGATGGCAAGCCACACTCCAGGGACTTTTGTCACTCCCAGTATCTTGTCCCTGGATGCCTTTCTCCACTCCACCAGCCATGTCTTTGCTGCAGCTCATTCTCATGAGGACGAGGGACATCCTGAGATCACAGATTGGGCACTGGACCGAGAGTGGGGAGACCTCGGCTCTGCCAGCAACACATGCAGCTGGGATGTCACTAAGCTCCCACTTTCTCAGATGCAGAATAATGGGGGCTGACCCAGATCAGCCCGAGGGGTCTCCTAAACAGCAGTCCATGCACCCCCTCATCCTACACTCTTTCTGTGAAGGTCCCAGCGCCCTGTTCATTTGAGCAAAAAGTTTAAAATTCAGGACTCCTCTTGAAGTCCTTCTTTCACTGAGTACCAGCCGCAGACTGGGCCCTATGTCAGGCCTAAAGATCTTTAAATGCACAACAACGCCCTGCTCTGAAGGAGTTCCCAGATGAGAAACAGGGACATGTAAAGATGACAAGAAAGGGGCTGATGCTAGAAATGAGCACAGAGCCGACAGCCACTGCCCCCTTAGAGCCTCGTCCCAGAGGAGCAACCACACTGAGTCCTGAGGATGAAGTTGGAGAGCCCTGAGTTCAGAGGAGGTGAGGGAAGGAGAGTCTAAGAAGAAGGAACGGCATGCGCAAAGCCAGGTCAGAGGTTTGGAATTAATCCCACGTGGCCACTGTGCCATGGTCATACCACAAGCAGCAGAAGGGTCCAGCAAAGAGGATGGGACATGTGCTGGAGGTCCTGGGCCTCAGCCCTCCCCATGCAGAAGGAGACCCATCTGTCTGATGGCGGCTCGTGGAGGTTTCCAGGGCAATCTGATGTGGAGGCACTCACCAAACCCAGGAAGCAGGAGCGACTTCCGGGCACCAGCTCCCAGCCCAGCGCCAGCCCGGGGCTCTAGGCGTTTCCCTGCAGAGTCTCCGACTGAGACTTGAAGAAAACAGTCTTAAAAGTCAGACAAATATTTAGAGTTTTACAAACTCAGTCTACAAATCGGGAGGAATTGGGAAACTCGCGTGTCAGATGTGCGGTCTGTTCTCTACAATCCAAAGCGGGCTTGGTTTCCGGGAGGGCGATGACACTCCTGCCTGCTCACTGCTACGGTGGGACCACGTCTGAAGAGGCGGTGTTTCACGTTAAGGCGACGGAATTTAATGAAACAAAGGAGAAAAAGTGGCATCAATTTGGTGTTAGGTGAGAATCAAAAGAAATATATTGCTGAATTGACTAGAGTTGTTCCAGCCTTAACTGCTGTCCAAGGGAAAAGTGACATTTCCCATCTCCTGGTCCCCTTTGCTAGCCCCATACTTTCACCCTAATATATTCATTCCGAAAAAATCAGAGCTTGCTCAGCAAAAGGAAGATGGAGTCCCTGTATCTTTCATCCCTGCCTTCCCCATGAGAAGGGAACTGGCATTTCCTGAGGACCTGCTCTGGGCCCGTGCTTTATCTACACTGGACTTTCATCTAATGCCTAACCCTCCAAGGAGCCCACGATTTTCTCCAAGGCTGAAGCAACCAAGGCTAGAGAGGTTAGATGAACTTGTTAAGGTCATGTAGCTCATGAAATATTGTGTGTGACTGACCGAGTTAGGATTCTGATCCCCATTCTTTTCTGACACTAGAGCCCCACGCCCTGTCCACCTGCCCCACTGCCTTCCTATAATCCAGAGATTTGCTTCAAGGAGTGGCTGTCTAAGCATAGTATCTATAAATGAAGGGCTTTCAAAGCAATGGAATGGTATAAGCCCCATTTAAACATTCATTCATTCATTCAACAAATAATTACTTGATGCTGTGATGTGCCAGGTATTTCCAGCCAAATAGGCGAACCCCTGCCCTTGCGTAATTCACATCCTATGAGAGGGACAGTGTGATGGGCGTGAGCAAGGACTTGGGAGCCAGACTCCTGGGACCACATCTTAACTCAGCCACTTGTGAGCTGTGTGACCTTCAACACATTACCTAACCTCTCTGTGTCTCAGTTTCCTCATCTGTATAGAGGGGCAAATAATACCACCTCCGTTTAAAGTTGTTATGAGGTCTGAATGAGCTGATATTTGTCGAGCATTTACAAATGAGTATCATTAAATAAATAGTAAGGGAACGTAGGTAATAACAAAGTAAGTAGATATATAGTGTATTGCAAGATGCGGAGTGTGAAGGTGGACAATGAATCAGGGGATAGGGATCGAGCATGTTGGTGGGGGGTCTGCCTGTTAGTTAGGGTGGCCAGGGAAGGCTGCACTGAGAAGGTGTCATTTGAACAAAGACCAGAAAGTCAGTGAGCCAACAGGAGCTGCGTGTAAGCCTTTCCCTGGTGGTTTGGAAGATGCCAGAGGCATCTGGGGCCCTGCTCCAACTCCTAATTATGAACACCAATTCCCTGAGATGATCAATTTAGGGATACGGTTAACAAATTGCATCCTTACATTGTGATGTGATATAAATCATCAGTGTGTTGGTAAAAGGCTCATTCTCTCAGGTGGTCTCAGAAACCAGCGAAAAGGCCTTATGCCGTAAGGGATAAGGTTATTTCTGGACTATTCCTTTATTATAAGAACAAAATTACATGGTACATTCACAGTCCTTATCTCACAGATAAAGTTTGGCTAGCTGGCTCCAGGGACCCATACACAATGTGCACATGTCCTGACCTCGACTTTTTCTCGGACCACACCTGCCCGAGATCCTTCGGTCTTGGGACTGGGGTGGGCGCCCGGACGGCACTGTTCAACCATCCCTGAGTGAAAAGGATCCAGGCCAGCCACATGCCTGCTCTCCTGACCACACAAGGAGTGCCGCTTCAAAGGCTTTTTAGATGCCAGAATAGTCAAAGAATAATTTTATTTTGGTGTATTCCCCATATGCTGAGAATCATCTTTTTTATGCTTCCAAGGCCTAGAAATTAGGGATGTGGTTAAAAATTTCATCCTTAATATTGTGATGTGAAATAAAGAACGCTGGCCTGGGAGGGTGGGGCAAGGGTCCACCTCCCGGCTCCAGCATGGACTCCCATGTGTCTGTGGACATCACAGCTGGTCTCTGGTTCTCGTCTCTTTGTCTATAAAATGAGGAGATAAGGGGGAAAATACACGCACACACACACACCTTGCTCTTTCTTTATTTCTTGCCTGTTCTGGACCAGGCGTATGATGCATATTGTCTCATTTTAAAATCACAACAATCCTAAGTCAGTGTCCTTGTTACACTGCAGGTATAACGTACGTAGGGGGAAGAGGCTGAGCGAGATTGGAGCCCTGACCTGACTCCAGCTATGAAGCTGGAATCACTGAGGCCCTCTGAGAATCTTTCCAAGACTTGGACTCTGATCCAGAGACTGTACGCGCTATTCAGTCTTGCTTTCTGGGGAAGGCATCCCATCCCCTTGCCTGCTCCTTTTCTGCAGCTTGAGTTGTAAGTAATCTCTCTTTTCCTCCAGTGTCCATCTCATGGGTTTTGGCCCAGCTATGAAGACCCTCTGGCAAAAGGAAAACAGCATAGATTGGCAAGCAAGTGACAGAAGTGGCCCGAGGCAATCCTCCGCTTCATCCTCTTGCCCCTGGAGGCAGATCAGGCTAAACACAGAAGCAGGGCTTCAAAGGAGGGGCCTGGAGCCTCCCCACAGTGACTCACTGGGCTCCAGAGGAAGCCGGGGTCTCCCGGGATCAGCAGTCGGCCTTGAGGTGGTTCTCTGGAAGCCCTCTCCCACGGCGATGAGAGCAAAGAGAGGCCGTGTGGTCTCAGGGAGAGACCCCGCGTGTAGCACAGCCTCTAATTCTCTGCGTGACCTCGGGCAGGCTACCTCCTCAGTTCTTACAAAGAGGGCGTTGGCGCTGTAGGGTGAGCAAGCAGCTTACAGTTTGGGAATGAGGGAGATGGAGTCTGGATCCCAGTCCTGCCACTCATCAGGGAATGTGAGCTGTCACCTTTCCACCAAGGCACTCAGCATCTAATCGAGAGCTCCTGGCTCTGCACTTGCAGCCTCCCCAGTGGGCAGCCTGGGTCAATTACCGCCTCTGGGCCTCAGCTCCCTCCTCTGTCGAGTGCACAGCAGAACACAGGCAGTGTGAACACTGGAGGTCACGGACACCAAGTGTCTGCTCCGGAGCAGGCCTTCGGGAGCTGTTAGGTCCAACTCCCTGCCCCTCCGCTAGCCTCGACTGGACCGTCGACGCAGCGCTTCAGGACGTGCCCCAGCCCACGCCACTGCAGAGCAGGTCTGTTCCGAACCAGACCACAGCCAGAGATGAGTCTCCAAATCCTGCCTCCACAGCCTGACTTACCCACGACTGGCATCGGAGGCCCACAGCCTGGAGTGGAGCAGGCCTGCACCGCACGCACACTCCACAGAGAGATGACGTGGACAGGACAGGGCAATTCAACACTGCCACGGCCCAGGGAACCCAGGCCTCCTCTCCTAAAAGGCAGGAATCAGACGCACTGAGTCCAGGAACGGGTGGCTTCCCCAGGTCAGCAGCCGATCTGAGGCTTTTGCATATTCAGACAGGAGGGAGGAAGAGGGTTCCCTCACCCCTCTCTGTGCACCTTTTTCCTTTTTATACCTGCCTCAGGCAGAGAAAAGCAGAAAGGAGTTCAGAAAGTCGTGCCTGCCATTGCTAACATTTTCATTTTCACTTGAGACCCAGACAATCAAAGAAGAAACGGAAGCTTATCAGATGTCTCCTGCTGCTGGGCTGAGCCACACCAGTGCCTGCGGTAAGAAAGCGCCATTTCCTGCCCCGGGGGCCAGATCAAGGGCAGAGGCAAAGTCAAGGGTGCTCCCTGGTGATGCTGACACACTTCTTTATTGAGATGACTACAGAGCCAGTGAATTTATGTCAGGACTCAGCTTCTCACCTGCCAGAGGCGGTGAGGCCCCCCATCCAAGGCTCAAATCGTGCCCCAGGTGTCCGGGGGCTCTACCTGGGTGTTCGGGTGGGGTGCTATCGGAGGGTCAGGACAGTGTACTGAGTCTTGAAGGATGAGTGGGTACTTTGCAGGCAGTCAACGACGAAGGAAGGGCAGTGCAGACGGAGGCAGCTCCTGAACAGAGATGGGGAGGTGAGGAGAGGCCGGTGCGCTCAGAAGAGCTGTGAGCAGTTCAGCTGCGGTTAGGGCTCAGGTTGTGAGGGGCAGAGAGGGTGTGAGGGCTTCCTAACGTGTACTGAGCATCTGAATCTGCCCAGCTCTGTCTCTCATTTGGTTTTACGTGACCCCCTCACCTCACAAGTTGGGTCGTTATCCCCATTTTACAGGTGTGGGAACTGAGGCTCACGGTCTAAGCGAGAATTGCCAGAGGTCATGCAAGTGAGTTCGAATCTCAAACCACATCCACCAGAGGGCAAAGCCCAGGCTTCTGCGCTCTGTGTCGTTTCTTTCAATCCCACCGTCCCACATTCATACCTTCGCCAAGTCTCGTTAAGTCCTGCCATGTGTCAGACACTGTTCTGGGCTGGGGACACAGCAGCTATCCAGACAAGGACCCTGCCCTCGAGGAGCTCCCACGCCAGTGGAGGGGCATCTGAACAAACGCCCGTGGCAATTTTGGATAAACTGAGTGCTATGAAAAAAATAAAATAATGGGAATGAGAGTGACTATTGTGGGCGTGGAGAGGGGAGAGGGCAGGACGTGTTTCCCTCGGGTGCTTAGGGAAAGGCCCCCGGAAGAAGGGATGTTTGAGTGAGCCTTGAATGATGAGAAGGCAAACACGGGGAGATGGGGGGAGACATCCCGCAGGCAGAAGGAAGAGCAGAGGTCCTGGGCTGGGCACCAGCTTGTGTGTTCAAGGGTCCGAAAGAGGCCAGAGAGGCTAAAACAGAGGGAGCCACGGGCATACACAGTAGGAGATGAGGTCAGGAGCACGGAGAAGGGCCGGTTCACGGGGTGCAGAGACCGCAGTTAGTCCTGTGTGAAGAGGGTCTTAGGACGGAATGTGGAGTGAGTAAACTGTCCGCATTAGAAGGGCAGCCTCCCTGCAAGAGCCAGCCTTGCACGAAGGGAACATCCCCACTGGGCCTCTTCCCAACTGTGTGGCTGTGGGCAAGCGCCTTACCCTCTCTGGACCTTGGCCTCCTCCCGTGTAAAGCGGAGATTATAACACCTGCCTCACAGACCAGGGGTGAGGATTCGACACCGTGGACTGGCCCATCCCCTGCCGCTGCAGAGAGTTAACGGAAAACCTCCTTGGCGACCACGGGGCATCCAGATGTTCTTGCAGCTGGTCACTAGAAGGACTCGGGCGATCGACTGCTTGGCCAACAGGTCATCACCCGTCCACGCCGACGTGGCAGTGCTGTGCAAGCAGTCCTTCTCAGGGGCTGCCCACTGAAAATGGCCCGGCTGCTGCTTCTCAGAGAACCGGCTTCAGACTCTGTGGCAGTCTCTGAGGGTCCCAGGAAGGACCCTGCGGCTAGATGTGATCCTTCTCAAACTTCGGTGTGCACGTGGGTGGCTTGAGATCTGGTTAAAACGCAGCTTCTGATCCAGTAGGTCTGGGGTGGGGCCTCAGATGCTGCTTTTCATAGAAATTCCCAGGGGATGCAGGTCCAAGGACCACACCTTGAGTAGCAAGGATTAGAGCCAAGTGGCTTCCAAGGCATAGACAATATTGAATCCACTACAGAAAGGTTGCAAAGCAATTGCCTGCTTTTAGTCACTTGTCATTGAATTCATTAAATAAACGTTCGTAGCATGCCTCCCGTGCCCTAGGCCCATACTGGGGAGTGGGATGTCGGGGTCAGGCTTGCCCTCACAGAGCATGTCTCCTAGCAGCAGAGCTGAATAAGTGAGTCATCAGGATAACCTCGGCGCAGGGCGTGGGTGGGCCGGGCTATTAAGGGAGCACAGGGCGTGAGAGGGTCAGGGAAGACCTCTGGGATGAGGGGACATTCAGGTGAAGAGTGGCCCAGAGAAGGAGGGGCACTGCAGGCACAGGGGACAGCACTGCAGGGGGCAAGGCCACCCAGCCAATCAGGCACAGGCTTGATTCAAATCAGATCTGTTGGATCCAAGATTTGCTCTTACTAGTATCTTCCATGCCTTGTGAGTAAAGTCTAGCAAAAAGCTGCCAGCTGTCCTTCCCCAGAGGTGTCAGAGCAGCTGGCTCCAGAGAGGAAAGCGATCTGGCAGCAGAGGCCCCAGCCTCGCCCGACAGGCATGACAATTACAAAACCTGCCTCTGGCCCACACACGCTGCCCCACCACCACCACCCAGGCTTTGATTCAAGTGTCCTTCTTCCTGAAGACTCGTGACTGGGAAGTGCGATCACCCTCCAATTGCGGCTAATAATAGCCCCGACTTTTTTCTTTACCAACAATGAACTTTGAAACTTGGGTGGTGGTAGCCAGCCACATCAGCGGGTTATCCACGGGGTAAAGTTCATCAGAAAATGAAAGTCCAGAGACCTGAGAGTTTCCAGGACTCTTTAAGGGGAGAAAAGACAGAAATTCACCTGAAACAAGCTCCCTGAGAGTGGCAGACAGCACACACACCCTCTTTCAGTTAAGTAGAGGTGGCAGATAGAACTCTGGGCAAGCCACTTACCTCACTCAGCCTCAGTTTCCTCATTCATTAAATGGGGCTGAACCCCTACTTTACCTCCCTATAGCAATCTTCATAAAATGCTAAGCTCAGTGAAAGGCATATTGTAAGCACCTGATATATGAGAAAGAAAGAGATTCTAAAGGGTTAAGTGATTTCTCCAGTCCCAAATCAGGTAGAGAATAACTCAAATTTGAAATCAAGTCCATCTCTGAAGCTCCAGTCTTCATGCTCTCCTTGCGTGAGCATTGTACCCTTTGCCATTAGAGTCTGTAGGGCATCACACAAGAGGCAACAAATATACATCCCTGCCCAGTGATAATGGGCTTGACCACTGACTCATTGTGAGCCAACGAAGGTGGTGGAAGTGACGGACGGCAGTTCTGGGCTGAGATCTCAAGGCAGCATCTCTTTCATCACATTCTTTCTGCTCACGTGCTCGTTTACTGGGAGAAGAGCAACCAGGCAGAGGTTTCAGCCTGGCCCCCGGAATGAGGCAGCTGAGCAGGCCAACCTGAGCCAATGCCCCCCAACGTGCACCTGCACCGTGCCACCCACCAAGCCTGAAACCCATGAGCGAGGAACAGCACTGGTAACCGTAAGCTGCTCAGTATCGGGCGGTTTGTCACATACCAGCCTTGTGGCAAAGCTGACTAACACAGCTCCATGAAGGAGAGTAGCCAAGCCGGGCCAGCTCTGCAAGTACTTCCTGAGTACCTCCTATGTGTGATGGGAAGTAAAATGGAGTTTAAAATCTGCCCTCTGCCCTCCAAGACAGTTTCATTGTTCCTTCTAGCTCCTTTGCCAAGCACAGTCTTGACAGAAATCACAAGTCCTTATTTTATAACAAATAAGCAAATAAACAAATGAGTGCACGTGTTCATATTGTTGAAGAGAAAGCAGAGCTCCATGAAACCATACCCAGCCGTATGTATGGAGGCGCATATTTTCCCAGACCTCAGCAGCGGTACAAAGAGCCTTTCCAGGGGCGCGTGGGACTCGGCGGGTCCTCCAGGGGCAGGAAGGCTCTGAAGAGGCGGACAGCCTTCCCACTGAGTCACAGCACTCTAAATGTGCAGGTCTCTTCGCTGGGGTGGAGAGGAATCAGAGAGATCTGGGTTCAAATCCTCAGGCTGCTGCTTTCTGACTGTATGACCTCGGGCAGGCCAAACGTCTGTGACCCCCAGATGACACCCCCTCCCCCCCCAGCTCTCTCCCCATTGCCTGGGACTGGCGGCTCCACCTTCATCTGCCTCTGAGGACACTTCTCGACCCCTCCCACCAAGAACTCAGACTTCCCCTCCAGTAGGTCCCAGCTACATGCAAATGAAACGGCTCCAGCCCCACGGGCACTCTGGGGGCCTTATTTGTGCATCTTTTTCTCATGACAGACACTGAGCCACCTCAGGACAGGGTAACACCTTCTGCGTCCCTGGATCCCAGCGCCCAGCACAGTGCGTGGTACAAGAGAGGCTTAGTCAATCCTGGCTGAGTTTAACTAAACTAAGTGGAATTGCCTCAAATATCATCCAGGGATAAAGTATTTTAAAGTACAGTTTCTACATTGCTTTTAAAAAGAGTCTCAGGAATAAACACACAAAAAAGAGACACACACGTTTCAAAGCATGTCACATAAACACCCTTGTACGCGAGGGGATCTATGGCCTCCCGTTTCGGGCCTGCAGCGTCCCTCTCCGCCCACCCTGGCTTTGGCCTGGACGCGGTGTCACAGACTCCCCACAGGCAGCCTGCTGGGTTTGGATTTAGATTTGTTTGTTTGTTCCTTTCATCAGACCTGAAACTGAAGACACAGACCTTTCTGAAACCTTCTCTTGGCTGCAGCTCCATGCTCCGTGTCACCTGCTTGGATCCATAATGCGCCCAGAGCCACAGTAACAAGCTGGTAAACAATGGACTCCTTCTAGAAGGAGATAAAGGGAAGCTTAGGAGAGACCAAACAATCTGGGAACTGTCTGTGCCCCAGGCCAGGCCCCCACTCTCCCAGAGCAGACTAGTCTGATGGGTCTAGCCTGCGGGCTGACTTCCAACATCAAAGGGGTAGTTTCCCCTGGAGGGGAAACTGAGGCACGCAAAAGCAAAACAAAATGAACTAAGTTGTGCTGGTGACTTGGGTGAAGCTCGTAGGAACCTAAGTCCTGGGGGAGGTGGTGGCAGCTGCCTTATTAAATGGAGCTTTCGGGTCAGACTCAGCTTACATTCAAATCCTGGCTCTGCCAAGTCCTCCTGGGCAAGTTACCTAACTTCTCTAAGGCTTGTTTCCTCACGCACCAACTGGACAGCATCTACCCTGCAGGGCTACCACAGAGATTAAATGAGGCCACGTATGTGATGGGCCAAGCACTCCGGAGGAAATTAATCAGCGGAGGGTTTGCCATCATCACATAGCTTCCAGCCCCGGAACGAAGCGGCCTGTCAGTTCACAGCCAGTCCCACCCCTCCCGGCTCCCCCTGAGGCTGGTCTCCTCCAGGGCTGCCTCTCCCAGCCTGTGCCGGCAGGTTCCCGAGGAGCCTGCTGCCTCCTGGACAAAGTCTCACTGCTAGAAAGTTCTTCCTCAGGCTGACTCTGAAGAGAGTCTAAAAACTGTCCCTCTGGAGCTTTCACCCTTTGGCCCTTCCCACTCCAGGCTACTAAAAACAAGTCTACGCCTCCAGCCCCGCCAAGCCTTCTCTGTAGGAGGAGACAGCGCTCAGGCCCTCCTGGAGATGGCTCCAGAACTCTCAAGGCTTAAGCTATATATACACAAATACACGTGTGTGTGTGTGTGTGTAGGCAATCACAAGGAACTACATAGACGTGTACAAGCAGAGCCTATCCAAGCGCCGGAAGGTCCAGGAGCTTCTCAGAGACAGGACGCTGAAACTGAGGAGGAGCTGTGAAGTGGCCGCGCAAAGTCCTCAGCCCGCAGAGGAGCCCGATACTCCAGAGCACGTCTCCTCAGCTGCAGCAGAGTGGCAGCTGGCATCCGCAAAGCGACGTGGCACAACTGTTGAACTTTTGTTCCTTCATTGTTATTAAAAGGTACCTTTCCAGGGGCCGGCCTCGTGGCCCAGTGGTTGAGTTTGACGTGCTCCACTTCAGCAGCCCGTGTCTGCTTCCCACATGTGGACCTACACAACTTGTGGGCAGCCATGCTGTGACAGAAAGCCACATACAAAACAGAGGAAGACTGGCACAGATGTTAGCTCAGGGCCAATCTTCCTCAGCAAAAACAAAACAAAACAAAAGTGTACCTTTCCAGGCCAGTTTCCTGAGCAGGCTGGTCCAGTTCTCCCGGCGGCGTTTGGCTCCGCTGACAGCTTTAGGAGACAGAGAGACCTGGTTGGCACCTAGGCTCTGTCACTCACAAGCTGGGCGACCTGATCCAAGTTAGACCACTCTTCTGAGCCTCCGTTTCCCCTCTGTGAAATGGGGCAGGACTGCCTGTTCCCAGGGCTGGCAAGTGGACTGGACGAGGCGGCGTGGGGAAGCACGCAGCCAATGTCCACTGTCTCTCCTTGCCTGACAAGGCGGCGCAAGCTGATCTGACGCTGGGCGTCCCTTAACAGTTACTCATGTTGTAACAGGAGGCGCCTTCAAAGGCGTTTGCACTGAAGGTAGACAGTCCCAACCAGTTCAGCGAAGCGCCAGCCCTACCGCACCCTCTGTGTGCAGGCTCTGCACGTGCTGGGACCCGGGAGTGAGCGGGCGCTGAGGCAGAGGCGCGCTGCGGACAGGAGGAGGGGCGACTGTGATAGCTGCTGTGACAAAGTTTTGTGAACACACAGGAAGGAAGCCTTCAACCCGTCGTGGGTGACCAGCTGAGGCTTCACAGTGGAGGTGGCAGATGTCTCTAATGGTGGCAGAGCCCCATAATGTCACAGGGCAACTACTGCCCCAGCACCCCAGATAGCTTCCCTGGGTCTACACAGACCGTCTAGAACCTCTCAGCAGATAAATCCTCTACATTTGTAAACCAGAGGATGGCAATCCCCAGCCCAAAAATCTGCCACAGCTTGTTGTTCTTAAAACCCCAAATCCTCCCCCACGGCCCCTGAGGCCCTCTGTGATGGAATCCTGGCTTCCTCTGCAGTCCCACAGGCAGCTCCAACCCCTCCAGGACGAGTGCCCATGTGGGACCCTGGCCTGCCCTCTTAGGAGGCACCCAGGTTACAGGAGAGGAGAAGAGGGGCAGCCCTGCACCCTGGTCCTGGCTGGGCAGGGTCTCTTGGAGGAGCCTGGACAGCCTCCGCGGAACACTGATGGGAGTCAGCGGGAGACAGGCAGCCTGTGACAGCGACAGCAACAGCGCGGAGCAGGGCTGTGCTCAGAGGTGGGGGCAGGTCAAGGAAACCAGCAAGAGAGGTCAAGGCAGCCCCCCGGGCCTAGAGCAGCGGGAAGCCCACACCCCTCTTAGCGATCAAGCAGAAGAGAAGGAAGGTGCTCTGGGGGGCCTGAGAGCCGGAGCCAAGGAGGAGCAGCCAGGGAGCTACAGCTGTCCTGGTCACAGCCAATGTCAGGACAGTGGAAGAAGGAGCAGACGGAGAGAGGGACGGATGCCTGACCTCTCGCCCTGTACACTCCTCTCTCCTGCTGCAGCTTCCCTGTGGCCAGATCCGGCCAGAATTGAGAGCCCAAGGGGGTCTGGGTGATGCGTTCTTAGGGGGCAGCCCTCAGCTCAGAGCAGCCAGAGAGGGCAGAAAATTGATCAGATGGGAATGCCCACAAGAAAAGAATCACCACCCCAGCAGGCGTCCTGGCGTCCTGCAGGGGGACGAGAACATCCAACCCTGAGAAGGTTCAACTCTTCCCCAAGAAAGGGAAGGCCATATAAGGGCAGAGGGGGACGGGCTGGTGGGCAGCTTTCCCAGGCAGGCTGGGGTGTTCACATAGCATCCGGATTCTGTGTCCGGAGCCCCTGCCAGACTAGTCCACAGGGCTACAGACCTCTCATTCCCTGGCCCGCGCACAGCTGCGGAGGGCAAAGGGGTTGTTCTATGATCCTGGCGCTCGCCATCTTGCCGGCTCCTTCCCCAGGACCCAGAGCTGGGTAGGCAACAGAGCCCTTGGTGCCATCCATAAGAGAGGCAGAGACGACTCAGATCCAACAACAAAAATAATGGTAAGAACACTGGTGACAACAGCAACATGGTGTCTAACACATTCCCGTGTGTTCTTGCCATCGCTGCAGCAGCCCTGCATTCAGCTGCTCCCGTGGGTCAGAGACTGTGCTCATCCTCTTCCGTTACACAGTCCTTGCCAAGCCCTCGGAGGGGGTGGTATGATGATTCCCATTTAAAAGATGAGAGTAGGACCCAGAACAGGTAAGCAGCTGTCTGAAGTCACTCAAGCCACACCTGGGTTTGCCGGCTGCAAGGCCAGGCTGTTAACTCCCATGCCACACTGTCCTCTAAGCCACCTGAGCCCACAGATGAGTGGGAGAGAGAGGCAAGATTCCGGCAACCTTTTTTGGCCAGAGTCGGAGCTTGCCTCTCCAGAGTGCTCTTGCAACACTTGCCCTGCATGCTCTATTTTCCGGCCATGCCAATCTCTGTGGCATTCTGATCTCACCTAGCTTTCTATCACCCCTGGGCCTTTGCACAGGCTGTTCCCTTTGCCTGAGACATTGCTTTCCCCCTTCACCCCCTCCTGGCTTGACTCTCTCCACCTTGGTTTACTACCACTTGCTCCATGGAGCCCTGCTGCCCATCCCAGTCCTGGATAGATGCTCCTCTTGGGAGCACTTGAAGCCCCTTATCCTGCCCCACCACAAGACTCAGGCCGCCTTGTGGTCCTGAGCGTGGGCCTGTTCCTCACCCCCCAGGCTGCAAACGCTGCAACAGCTGAGACACACCTGTCTGGCTCACCCCCATGTCCCAAGAGCCCCCAGTGCCAGGCACGAAATGGGTGCTCAGTTAATGTGTGGCCGTTGGACACCAGCACAGACTCAGCACGCTGCAGTCACATAGAGAAGCACGCCCCACGCTGCAAGGGCCAGCAGAAAGGAAGTGGCTCTCTCCACAGTCGGAGGTGGGAGCCGCCAGGGCCTCCAGGAGGGACTCCCAGAGAAAGGGCTCCCTGCTTGGGAAGGCTTTTGATGGCACAAAAGAAAGGGAAAGGTGTTCCAGGTAGAAGGAATAGCATGCGCAAAGGCCCAGAGGAACGAAAATGCATGGGGAGTCAATTGGGGTGAATGACAGGAGGGCCCATGGAGATGAGACCTAGAAGGGAGACAGGGCCAGCCTGGCGAGGGGCGCCCAGAGAGCAGGAGGCCAAATGGTGCGGTAAAGAGCACAGGCTTTAGGCTCAGACAGACCTGAGTTTGGGTCCACATTTTTCCATTCCCCGCCTCTGTGATCTTGGGTGGGTAGCCTAAACATTTTAAGCCTCAGTTTCCTCATCTGTAAAATGGGACAATGATAGCACCTGCCTCCCAAGAGAATCAAATGGAGTGATACATGTAAACTGTTTTGCACAGTAGACAGCATGTGGCAAGCGTCAACAAGTGCCATCCCTTCCTGGCCACGCTGTCCCTTCTGACAACAAGGGGGGTGCAGGGGTCTATTCGAGGTTTTGTCGAGGAGGGAGACAGAAGTTGCTCAGAAGGTTGGTGGAAGGGAGGAGGGGAAGCAGGGAGCTTCAAGCTGACCTTAAAGAAAGGGCTCAGAGAGGTGACACAGGGGTGGGGGACACGTGCGAGGGGGGCGGACCTCAGCACAGGGCCTGTCTGGGGCCAGCACGGAGGCAGCCCAGCAGGAGGGGGCGGGAGTGGGATGAGTGAGGGAGCGTGGAGGGATGCAGTGCTAGACCGAGCAGGACCTCTGGAGCCTGCGGGCCAGAGTGTGTGGGCTCCTGCTTCTTCCACTGTTGAAATGGGCTAGGCATTACTGCCTCAGTGGCCTGGTGGGCTCACCAAGTGAACCCTGTCAAAGCCCCTGCACATGGTGGCTGCAGTCATTAAGAGAGGGCACATCATTTATGGATGTCTCTGTAGCCCAAGAGAGAGAGTGAAACCGGAGCGGGACAGGAGCAAGGCTGGGCCCACACCTCCCCGGGGAGGGGTTTCCCTTGGCTCCTCCCCTCATTGGCTGCTCCCCCCCCCCCCCTCTCCCCCCCCCCCCCCCCCCCCCCCGCAGCAAACCCGGACCTCCCCCTGAGCGGGCAGCCCTGAGTGTGCAGCCCTGGCCCCCTAGATGCTCCCAAGGCTCACCGCTCCCCTTGTCAGGGGCAGGTGGAACCGGATGTGACCAAACTCTCTGATGATTCTCAATTCCTGTGAAAACTCTGGGGAGAAGAACTGAGAGGAGAAAAAGAACTGAAAGGGGCTCGGCGTCAGGTCCGAGCCCATCCAGCGCTCCCTGTTTTGGAAGTGTTGGGTACTGGCATCATTGCCTCTTTGCCCCCGCCTCATCCACCAGAGCAGGAAGCACTTTACATAGGTAATCCCCCTTTTCTAGATGATGAAACTGAAGCACAGAGGGGTTGGATAACTTGCCCAGGGTCACTCAGCCAGTTAAGTGGCTGAACCAGGAATTTTTATCATAATCTGTGACTGAGGCAGACCAGAAAAGCCGCATCACACGCCACTGCAGAGCCTGGTTATAGACACGCATTGTATCTCTTTTGCCACCTCCATAGTCCATGACAAAGAGGCCTCCTAAGGGTGGAAAACTGCCCCTTGCAGAAACCATTCTGGGCAAGACAATTCCTACTCTGGGTCTCAGTTTCCCCGTCTGAAATATGCTCCTGCCCACTCTGATAGCTCAGGATGAAGTCAAGGCCACAGAACTGCTGAGCGTCAAACACTGCCAGACACACCTGCTTTCCTGATGTCTCATCTTGGGTCACATCCTTTCCAGGGAAAGCTCCAGCAGAGGGGTCAAGGGTTATACAGACAGAGAGAGACAGAGAGGGAATTCCCCTTTCTTCGCCACTATCCTGAAACGGGGAGAGACAAGACACCTCGGACAAGCAGAAGTTTGGGCAGCTGGTGACACAGGTTCCCACTCGAGGAACGCCCCACAGTGCCTCCCCCGACCCCCGGCTCCTCCTAGGATACAGTGCAAGGTAAAGAGCGTGGGCTCCAGCGGCACACGGGGGCAGGTCTCTGCTCTGCCGCTTATAGCTGTGCGGCCTCAGGCAAGTTACTTAAAATCTGTGTGCCTCAGTTTCCCCCTGGTTATTGAGAGGAGAGCGAGGCAGTCCATGAGAGCGCCCAGCACGAGCCTGGCCCGGAGCAGCGTTCTCTCCAGGGCAGTGTCTGCACTGCATCTGTGCGCTCTCCTCCCTCTCTCACCCGTTCGCGTCTCCTCAGCCTCCAGGACAAACACGGTTTGGAGCTTTCCTTGATGGTCCCCCTCCAGCTAGTCCTGGCCCTGGGCAGGAACTAAGGGAAGAAGGAGAACACCCTCCTTTCAATTCCTAAGATGAGCTCAAACTTGGTGGCCTAAAGCCGCATGCTGTCTTGTGCTACTGCTGGAGGTGGGAAGTCCAGAGCCGGCGGCACTGGGCTGAAGTCGTGCCGACAGACAGAGCCGGCCCTTCTGGAGGCTGCAGGGGAGGGTCCCATTCTTTGCCTTTTCCACTTTCATTTTTTTTTCCCTTCCCAAAGCCCCCCAGCACATAGGTGTATATTCTTGTTGAGAGTGCCTCTGTTTGTGCTCCTTTTCTACTTTCTAGAGGTGCCTACGTGCCCAGGCTCAAGGCCGCTTCCTCCATCTTCAAAGCCAGCAGTGCAGCATCCTCTCACCTGGGATGATCCAAGATAATCTCCCCATCTCAAGACCCTTATCTTAATCACATCTGCTAAGTCTTTTTTATCATGTAAAGTGACATACTCACACATTCTGGGGATTAGGACCTTGACGTATTTGGGGGAGGCCATTATTCTGCCTACCACAGCCAAGCCCATGACCCTGGCCCTCTGGCTGCCCAGGGCCTCAGAAAAGAGAGGGACCAGGTTGCCAATCTTCATTCCTGGACACAGCTGGGAAGTCAGTGGACATTATTCCCTTTTGGATTCATATACACTAAGCTCAAGTTGATAGAATTGAGGCCTGGATGTGACACAGCTCATCTCAAGTCCAGGTGAGGTGGTGCCCCCTTTCCCCTGCCCCCCAGTGAGGCCAGCTGCCAGTTACCTTTCTAACGTTCCCAGACTCCAGGCAACCTCTCTCCAACCCAGCCTCAACCCAGCCTCCAGTATGATCTCGTTAACACAGAGCTGGCCACCCACCTCTCCTGCTTGAAATTCTTCCCAGGGGCCTTGCTGCTTCCAGGATGAAATTTAAACTCCCTGTCTGGCTCACTGGGGCCTTTTGGACCCAGACTCTGCTTGCCCCACTCCCAGCCTCCTCTCCCATCGTTCTCCACTCCTCCACCTTCACATGCTGGAGTCATTTCCAAGGACATCATTATCTTCCTCATTTTCATAATCAACCATTTTGGTAATAAAACCCACAATTTCCTCTTACTGAATGCAAATAGCTGTGCAAGGCAAAGCGTGAACATTCGGTGTCTTTGCAAATGCCATTCCCAACCAGAAGTCCTGACTCTCCCCTGCTGTGACCCAACGTGCCGGGCTTCTCGGTTCCTTATCCCCGGTCTCGTTTTCCACCTCGAGCTCCTTGGGGTGTGGTGCCGTCTTGCTTGTGGAGCCTCCCTGGCACCTACGTGTTTGACATGCTGCAAATTAAATGCTCAATAAAACGTTGGAGAAAAGAATGAATCAAAGCCACTATTCCCTTCCTCTTCCTCGGAGCCTGCTCGCAATGACTCCTCCTCCTTTGTGGGGGGGGGGGTTGGTTTCTGAGAACAGCATGGGCAGGAGTCCTTGGGCCGTTCCACTGGGGAGGTAGGAGGTGGTGTTCTGAGTGCATCAGGCATCTCTCATCTCCACTCCTTTCATCTCTGCTACTACCCTACAGAGTAGATTCTGTTATTACACCAGTTTTACAGATCAAGAAACCAAGGCACTAAGAGATTAAGACCTGCCCCACATGTCACAGCTGGTGTGAGCTGTGATGAACTGGGGTTTGAAGGAGAGCAAACTGCCTCCCGGGGGCCTGTGGGCCCGGCCACCCCTCCAGTGCCTCCTCCGTGGACCGAGCACTCGCCACGCGAGAAGCCCCATGCAGCTGCCTGCAGTCCTTCCCGGCTCCTCCCGAGACGCGCTGGCAGCCGCCCTGTGTTAGAGATGGGCACGGCCTCGCTCAGGCTAAGATGTCACACTCGCAAGAAGGAGCCTCTTGACTGACGTGCAGAAGTCGCCTTTAACCTTCTTTCCAGGCTCCACCGAGGGAATGGTCTGTGGGGAATGGTCCTGAGAAGAGCGCAGCTTCTAGCCGCAGGGGGCTCGGACCCGGGGAGCCCGGATGGCTCCAGCGGCAGTTTGGACCTCTCAAGATTAAGCTGGTGGCCTGGAGGCCAGTGTCTGAGGTGAGCTTCTTTGAGCTGGGTGGAGGGAGAAAGGAATGGATTGGGAGGCTGACGTCCTTCAATGCCGCTGTTGCTTCTCCCAGCGTCTTACTAGCTCTATGACCTTGGGAAATCATTTAAAGTTCTGTGCCTCAATTTCTCCATTTGTAAAATGGGGGAGAGAATATCTCCTTTGCAGAAATGTTATAAGGATTAAATGAAATGGGTACATAAAGCTCCTATGCCTGGTTTGTAATCATGATAATGTTATTATTATTAGTTACTATTAAAAATAGTAACTAAGGCTCACAGGGGGAATTGGCCCAAAGTCACACGGTGCACTTCTACTCGAACCCGTTTCTTTCTGTAGTCTCTATTTTCCTCGGTGACTCCAGCACCCTGTCAGTTCCTGTGGCATAAAACCACAGAGTCCTGCTTGACTGGCCCTTCCCCCAGCAGCCTCCTCCAGCCCACCCCCAGTCAGGCAGCAGGCGCTCACTCAGTGCTGTGCGAAGCTTAGCTCCTGAGTCCCATCCCCACTGGTTCTGGCCCCTGCTATCTCTCTCCCAGGCTAGCGCAGTGCCTGGAACCTCACAGGCACTCAGTAAATGTTGCTGAATGAGTGCTGTCATGCCCTTCCCAACTCTTTCTTTCTTAATGCACCCTTTCCCTGAAAAAAATATCCTCTCATCTTCGGATAACTTACAATGACTTGCCGCACACATGCAAGGCCTCTGCTACCAGCCCTGGGCTGGTGCCACGTGCCCAGCTCACTAACCATCCCCAGCATTTCCTCCTATATCTTTCATAATTCTCATCTTTTGCCTGCCTTTGCTAGTTCTGTTCCCCGTGCTCCGAATGCCCTTCCCTTCTCTCCCAGGCCCATTTGGCAAATTTCTAAACACTGTTTATTCATTCCACAAATATGTAGTAGTGCCCACCATATGCTAGGCACCATTCCAGGCTCTGAGGCTCCAACAGGGAACAAAATAGAAGTCCCTGCCCACGCGATGCCTACAGTCTACTGACAACCTGGTAGCAGAGGCATCTAACCTGGTTAGAGATGGGGGCTGGGTCTCACAGCTCCAGCCACACCTCCAAGAACCTTTTTCCCAAACCCTCTCTCCATTCTCAGATAGGCTGGACCACCTCCTTCCTGGCGCCCCTCTGTACCAGGACACGGATTGCAAGGGTCTGTTTCTATGTCTGTCTGCCAGTGATGGTCAGGACTGGGTTGTCTCTGTGTTACGGTGTCTGAAGTCTGTTCACTGGAAGGAAGGAGGCAAGAAAGGAAAGAAAGAAGGGAGAGACAGTCCCAAGAAGTGGAACAGGAAATGTTCAGAGAAGAGGTCGGACAGAAGGAGGGAGGCTGCTGCCCTGCTGTAGACAGACTGAACTTACCCCTCCCACTGGCACCCGCAGCTCACAGACACCCCCAGCTCGCGCCCTCTCCTGGGCGCTGCCTCAGGTCTTGCAACATGGAAACCCGCGTTGGAACTTTCTGACCGATTGGCCTGGCTCCTTAGCATTTAGAGCGCTTGTGTAGCTTCCAATGCCCTTGGCGGCTTTCGGCCGACCCTTCCCAGTCGCCCTGGGAAATAAGTCAACTTCACGGAAGAGCTGAGACCACTGAGGACAGGGGCGTGGGAGAACAAGATGAGAATTAACCCTTGGCCTTTCGCATAGAAAGGGTCTCATTTAATGCCACCGTCTTCCCACACTGGTATTATTAACCTCCGTTTCAGCCGAAAAAACTGGAGGTCAGAGGTTAAGTAATGTGCTCACGGTTGCCAGCCAGCAACAGAGCCCAGATTCACACTCAGGCCACCTGGCCCCAGAGGGCTGAGACCAGGGTTTCTCAGCCTTGGCGCTATTCACATTTGCGGCCGGGTAATCCTTTGCTGTGGGGGTCTGTCCTGTGCACTGTAGGGCTCCTGGCTTAACAGAATTCCTGGCTTCTACCACTGGGTTCCAGCAGCATCCCTTTCACCCCACACATCAGTCACGACAATGAAAAATGTCTCCAGATATTGCCCAGTGTCACCTGGGGGCAAAATCTCCCCAGCGGTCTACTGCCACTGAGCAACTGGACAAGTTGCTTGGCCTCTCTGGGCACCATTGTCCTCCGTGAAGTGATCTGGGAGCATGGTCTCCAAGTGCTCAGTGACTCACTGGGGGGCAGGGAGCAATTGTATCTGTATTTATGTTTAGATGCAATCTTTATGTATATTTGATTTTATCCAAGATAAGAAGTGAATCTTTGCCATGTAGACGGATGGTAAGACAGGTCTTTGTTTCTAAATAAACAAGATCGATGAGGACATGTTTCGTAGCGTTTCCAAGAGAGATGATGGATCAGACAAGTTTGGAGCCCACGTTGCCTGAGGGTTGTGGGGTCTCTGTCAGCCACCTGTCCTATATCTTGTGAGAATAAAAGAGAGCCCTTGGCAGCATTATGACATCAGCATCTCTTTTCGTTTCTGAGCTTCGGTTTCCCCATCAGTTAAATGGAGAAAGGAAAGAACATACCTCTAAGGCTGTTATGTGGGTCAATGAAGTAGTGCACGCTCAGTGCTTAGCACAGTATATAATAATATTGAGAAATGTCCTCATTTTTATATACAGATGAGAAAATGGAGGCTACAGAATGTTTCAAAATTCCCCTTAGGTCTTATACTCTTGTGTGGTGAAGCCCAGATTCAAACCCCAGTGGGCTCACCCTGGTCCAGCTTACTCCCCTCTGCCCAAGACTTAGACCCCAGGGTTCCCCAAGAGCTCCCTGAGGGCAGACACCATCACGTCCTGACCCCGACACACTCATGTCCTAGCACCGGGCCCACAGCAAAACTTAGCGAATGTCTCTTGAATTTGGTTGACCAAATAAACTTGTTCCCAGCCCCATTTCATGTCATATCTTCCTATCAGCCTTGATTTATCCCTTCGTTGGGGAATGCAAAACACAAAGCCACTGCTCCAGAAGGCAGGTGCTCGTTACAATTTTTTGAAGGAATGAATGAATGAACAATGAATGAAGACAGTTTCGTTTTGTGGTCAAGCCTCAGTCAGATTTCCCACACATTACACAAGTGCTCAGGAAAGGGGACTCTCACAGCACGCTGGGAAATTCCTTCAGAGCGTGCATCCCGTTTAGAATCGTGTGGCTGTCAGTGCCTCCCCTCACCCTGCCCCCACAGACTGCATGCTCACAAAGGCAGGACGCACCCTTCGTGCTGGTGGTCATATCTCAGCGCCCTGTGCTATGCCGGCACACAGCTGCATGCGGTACCCGGGTGCTGACGGAACACAGGAGTCCATGAACGAAGATCCCAGCCTGGCCTGTCTGCCTCGCGCAGCCAAGGCCCAGAGGATTGCAGCGAGTCAGCCAGCCAGCGTCAGAACCAGTTCTACGCCACCTCAACGCGTCCTCCCTCCCTTCCCTTCCTCAGGAAGACTGGGGACTGCAATCCAGGAGCTCAGGCTCCTAGGAGTGTCTTTGAAGGGAAAGGAGAGGAAACGCCACCATAATCCCTGTGGGAATCAATGGAAAATGTATGGCCGTGGGGAGGAACGATACTCCGGACTGCACCAAGGCCACACTGGGAGCTTGACCTGGCCCCGCCTCTGCCTGCTGGCCTCCTGACTCGGTTGGGAATGACTGAAAAGTGCCCTGCAAATGAGCAGACATCTCAGAAGGAGAAACCAGTCAGTTCTTCGCAGCTCTGGGTTCACCAAACTCTGCAGCTTCTCATCCAGCTGCCGCTGAGCCGTCGTCCCTCCGTTCATCCTGGTAGAGTGAGCAGGGGTCATCAGCCAGACTATGCCGATTGCTACTTGTGTGACTGGGCAAAATTCTGAACATTGCCATGCCTCAGTATTCTACCTAAACTGGGCACAGTGACAGCATTTATCTCATTGGGTTGTTGCAAGAATTTGAAGCTAATATATGTAAATAGCCGAGAGCAAATGCCTGCACACGTCCCTGCTATGGAACGTGGGTGTCTCTCACCCTGTGCTGGCTCTGGGAACGCCCCACCCCGCCTCCTCTGCCCTCTGCGGGGACCGCTCTTCCATTGTATGGCTGTGTGCCTGTGCTCCCAGCAAACGCCCCTCCTCCGCGGGGCGCGGGATGCCGTCCGCTCTCATTCTCTCAAGGCCGTGGCTCCAGCAAGTCTCTCCTCTTCACCGCATCCTGAAGGTCTCCTCAAGACTTGATCATTCTCATCAGCATGTAGGCGCGCTGATATGTCTCTCTCACACACACACACCCGTCTCTTGAGCCCACATCCTCTTCCGTCTGCCACTCTGCTGCTTTGCTCCTCAGAGTCGAGTACCCGCCCTAATTCCCAATCTTCTCCTCTCTCTTGCTCTTGGAGGCACTCTGGTCAGGCTCGCACCCCCGCCCTTCCTCCACAGGGCTCTTGTTAAAGTCAACAGTGACCCCTCTCCGAAAATCTGATGGTCAAGTCTCAGTCTGGATCTTAACGGAGCTGACAGAGCACTGGACACACCATTCACTTCCTCCTCCAGGAAGCTCTTTCTGCACTTGGCTGTCAGGACAGCGATCTTTGGATTCCCCTCCTATCTTGGTGGCTTCACCTCGGTCTCCTTTGCTGAGTACTCTCCACCTTCCCCAACACTTTGCACAGGAGGCCTAGGGCCCGGTCCTCAGCCCTCTTCTTTTCCGTCCCCACCCTCACTCCTCTGTGACCTCCTGCAGCCTCTGGCTTCAAATACCATCTATACACTGTTGGTCCCAAGTGTCTCTCCAGCCCAGCCTCTCCCCTGCTGCTCAGCACATCCCATGGGTGTCTTCAGGCATCTCTCATTGAACATGCTGACAAAAACCAGCTTCCTGACCCCTACCTCACCAAACATCCCCAAATCCTTTCTCTTGTCGTCTTTCTCACCTCCGTTCATGACAGCTCACTCTTTCCATTTGCTCAGGTCCAAAATCCTTGAAGTCATTCTTAACTCCTCTCTCTTTTTCACATTGCCCTTCCAATCTGTCAGCAAATTTTGTTGGTTCTTCCCTCAAAAGATGTTCAGAGTCTGACCACGTCTTACCTCCTCTGCCACCCAAGTCTGAGCGCCGTCCCCTCTCACCTGGTTGTCACCAAGTCTTCACAGTGGGTCTTCTGCTTCCATCTTTGTCTCCCTTCACTGTTGTCAACACAGTCCCCAGAGAAATCCTGTTAAAACATGAGGCAGACCATTTCACTCCTCTGCTCAGAGCCCTCCCATGGCTCTCGTCACAGTCAAAATAAAAGCCAGAGTCAGCACCACAGCCCGGAAGCTCCTGTAGGATTGATCCCCTCCGTGGCACCCCGCAGACCGTGTGTTCCTCCTGCCCTCCCCCTTGGGCACCCTCCCTACTCCCTGCTGCTCCTGAGACCCTCCAGGGCCTGGCGCCTTACGAGGCTGCAAGGCTCGTCAGCTTCCCTCACAGCTTTGCTCAGGCCGTCTTCCCTGGGAGGCCTCAGCTGGCCGCCCGCTTCACCGTGTGCATCTTCACCCACAGCTCCCCTGGCTCCTCTGTCTTCTCTCTGGCTCCTGGGTGTTTTCCTCCTTGCCCTCCCTGGGACCTGAGCTCCATGCCAGTTTCCTTTACTGCCAGCCATCGGTAGTCAGCGTGTGGTCCATGTTTAGTAAGCGAACCAACTTTCTCTTGGCTTTCTCTTCTCCTGTTTGTTTGGGGAAGAAGCTGCCTCCTCTCCACGCGTGCATTCCCCCAGAGGAGGAGCCTCGCCACAGCCTCCCACGAGGATTTGTCAGAGGAATGAAGGGCAAACGGAGCGAGGAGATGCGTGAACAGTTCTGTTGTAGCGGGGGTACGGTGGACTGCATGGATTGTGTTCTTCCAGAAACCATCCTCTTTCTCAGTGTACTCGGTGACTGCTTTCTAAGCCAGGCCCTGGATATGGCCACAAAGATATGGCTTCTACTCTTCTCCCCCATGGGGACTGCCTGCCCACAAGCCCAGGCCCTGCTGTCTTTCCATGTCCATCCAGATGCCTTCCCTTCCTCCAGGGGGCCCCTCCTGATACCCTGGCCCACCAGGCTCTTTCTGACTCCCAGTAACCTTTCCACCTCCAGCCTCACCCCACCAGGTGCCCAGTGAGTCAACAGGAGGGAGCTCTCTCACGCCTCCAGAGGGGGAAGGATGCCCTTTCTCCAGCTGCCTGCTGGAGAGTCTCCACCGGCCCCCGCACTTGGGCAGAGTACGGCCAGCCTCCGCTGGGCTCTGTCTTGGTGGGAAGTCCTGCGAGCACGGGGACTTCTCTTCTGTTTCCTCAGGAGGTAGGAAGCTAGGTCTTCAGCTGAAAGTGATGATGAGGAAGGAAGGGTTGGAAGTGGAAGATAGAAGAGAAAGTTTGAAATAGTGCAGAATGGGAAAGTGACCAGAGAAAAAATACAGTAGCTTGCCAGGCAACACTTGGCATGTTTGAGTGTTTTTTTCAGGCCACGGTTAACTGCCCAGGTGTGGCAGCAGACGAGGTGGAGAGTCACCTTTAACCAGAGTTGGGGTTTTGCCCAGCAGTGTAATGAGTCAGGTGGAAAAAAGAGAAAACGTATGTCAGGGTGTGCCTCTAATGCAAAGGACAATATGGATGTTAAGAGGGTATAATAAGGAAGCCCAGTGGCCCAAAGGCCAAAGTTTGCTAGGAAAAGTCTGACAACAGATTTGAGATTGGTACTGTCCCAGAGTAACTTTTCCAGAAAGTTCCCTGACCACCCCCGCTTTCCAGTGTGGGTCCGTCGCTCTCTCTGTCTGCTCCCGCAGCACCGTGTGCTCACCTCTACTGCGTGGCAGTCCTTGATTTAGTTGTGCATCTTCCTTCTGCACTGTGAGCCCTTAGAGGATGGGACCAGGTCTCCTATTGCTTTGTATTCCAGCACCAGGCCCAAGAACAACTCACTAAGCAAGCACTGACTGATTGGCTGAATAAACTTATTTGCTAGAACCCAGACCAAGTTCTGTATAATAACAAATCCTCACATTTGTATAGCAGTTTGCAGTTTGTAAAGCAATTTCATATCCATGATCTTATTTCAACCTTACAACAACCCTACAAGATAGAAACTCACTCATTGACTCATTCATTCATTCATTCAACTAAGTAGGGCACTTACTACGTCAGGTACTGGAACACAGGAGCAAACAGACAGACGAACATCCCTGCCTTCGTGGAGCTTCGTTCCTGCAGAAGGTATGAGCTATTTTACATATGGGCAGACTGAGGTTAGCTGACGGAGGCTAAGGAAACTGGCCGAGGTCACAGGGCTTGCAGGCAAAGGAGCCTCATTCGGACGCAGGGCTGTCTGACTCCAAGTACGGGGGAAGCGCCTTCTACCACACTGCGCTTACCTCAAGCGACCACAGGCTCACCCAGGAGTGTCTTTGAAATTTTTTCCTAACTTAATAACAAATCAAAGGAGACTTGGCAGAAATCCACACCCCAGGACTACTTTGGAACTCCTCCCCTCGATTGACAAAGATGTGAGAAATACCTGCCAGCTCTCTTCTTGCCAGAGCCAACGACAGAAGCCACACAGCATTGTGAGCACAGCGTCTGCTTGTGTGCAAACCCGCAGGCATTTTTAGCAACTTTGGGGAACATAAAGAAAGCTGTTGGTTTTGTTTGCACATATTTTTCGCCTCTGCAAAAGGCTTCTCACCAAGCAGCAGCCTCAGAGCCGCCTTTCATCTGATCTTGAGACACGCAGCGTCTTTATAACTCTGGCTGAGCTACAGCTGGCAAATGACTTCACCTGCTCTTGGTTCCCTTACTTGGAAAATGGGTCTGATAATAAAGGTCCCTGCCTCTCAGGGTGGTTGTGGGATAAATGCGTCCCCAGGGAAATGCCGGTTATCTGTAAAGCTTTATGCCCATGGTGGTTCAGCACAGGGAAGCAGCCTGGTGGGGAGAGGGCTGCGTCAGAATCTGAAGGACCTGGATGGGAACCCCAGCTCTCCACCTATGGCCACAGAATCTTCGGCAAGTAGCTTAATCACCCCTGCTTCTCCAGCCTCAGCCTCCTCATCAATGGGAAGAGTAATACATGTGCATGTATGTCCATAACAACGATGGTTGCGAATGTTGGAAATAATGTATATACATTGCCTGGCATTGAGCTTGCATACGATAATTGTCCAGTAAATGGCACAGGTGTTCAGTATTATTATTCTCATTACTGCTATTAGTGTATGGGTGGTGAGGTCAACAAGGATTTCAGGAAGTTTAGACTGTGAATTCGCTGAGGCAAGCATTGTCTCACACATCTCTGCGTACCTAATGCCCAAACGGACCTGGCAGTCAGCAACTGCTGGTGAAGTTGGGAAAACTGGGTTAGATGAAGAGGAAGGGGTCAGCTCCCTCAGTGGTCAGCTCTGGCTTGAACAAGAACTCGTGTTCCCTGCACACTGACCACGGGGCAGACCTCTCTCTTTATGTGTGTTTACTCCTCCTACTGGCTTAGGAGGCAGGTATCATTATAACCCACATTTTAACAAGTAGGAAGCTGACACTCAACAGTCAAACGACTTGCCCAAGCTCACACAGCTAGTGGGTGGCAGAGCAAGGCCAGGAGCCCGAAGGTGCCGACCTCTGAGCCCACGCTTGTGACCTCTGCCCTGTGCCACATCGAGCCTGGCTTAGGGCCTCCCCTTCCTCGGACCTCATGGGGTCCTGGCCTCGGGTGTTTCTGACGCTGCCAGTAGGAAGAGTGCATCTCCCCTCTGGAGGCCTAAGCAAATGATGTATGTGGCCAGCCCGTGTTACTGTTTTGGGCGTTTTTCTTGTTTTGATGTTCCCTTTACCATGGCAGGCACTGGGAGTGAAAAGGGAGGCTGACATCACACATCTACGGTCACCCCCTCCGGGCAATGCCACACCCTCTGGGAGCAGATGTCCCTTCCTGCCACCAAGGGGCACAGGGACTCCCACTCACGCCTGTCTCTGTAGTGTGCACTGGAACCCGGAGCTGAGGGGGAGGAAGGGCAGAGTGGACCTGCCCGGGGAGCCCTTGCTAATGGGGCCGGAGGCCAGCAGCAGGGGATGAGGAGATGCCACATTCCTCCTCTGCTCCCCAACTCGTCAGCTGCTTCTGTCAGGACCTCGCAGTGGATGTTCCCACAGCCTGCTGTACAGCCCACACCGAGATGCAGAATCACAGCCGCTCAGTCCAGAGAGGGGAGAAGGCTTGCCCAAGGTCCCCAGCCCTCAGCAGTGGAGCAGGTCTGCCATTTTCCACATCCTCAGACCTACAATCTTTCTACAGTGTGAGGTCAGGGAACAGAGATCCATCGGTTATGTCTTTGAGTGGCACAGTATCATAGCAAGTGAGAGTCCTATTTCTTTCTTTCTTTTTTTTTCTTGCAGGGGAAGATTCGCCCTAAGCTAACACCTGTTTCCTATCTGCCTCCTTTTTTCTTCTTTTTCCTCCCCAAAGACCCAGTACATGCTTGCATAGAGTTGTAAGTCCTTCTAGTTCTTCTATGTGAGTCACTGCCACAGCATGGCTACTGACAGCTGAGTGGTGTGGTTCTGCATGCAGAAACCAAATCCGGGCCACGAAAGTGGAGCACGCTGGACTTTAACCACTAGGCCATCAGGGCTGGCTCCAGAGTTCCATTTCTAAAGTCTGAAATTCTGAGTCTGAATTCCCGCCTTGCCACTAGTTTAGCGATCTTGCACAAGTCACGTAACCCCGTGAGCCTCCAGGTGGAGGAATCGGTGCCCAGCCACACTGGCTGCCGTGAGCATTAGATGGAACAGGGCATAGAAAGCCCTTGATCCACTTCTTGGCAAAGAGTGAGAGATCAAAACACACGGCCTCGTCTCTTCCTGAGCTCTTACTGGACACTCAGCGCTGCCAGCGAGGCTCTGAAGCAAGAATTAAGATCCCCACAGAGCAGAGGAGTGAACAGAGCGTTGCAAAGGCTGGGGGCCTGTCCCAGATCCCTTAGCTGGTAAGTGAGGCCCAGACTCTCAGACCCAAAGTCCTTATCGTTTATACTAGCTCACTGGTGCATTTTGTTTTGTTTTGTTTTTGTTGTAACCCAAGGGTGGCATAGACCAACTAACATCACCATGCAAACTGTCCATCTGGGGGATTCCTGCTGTCCTCATTAGCTGCCACAGGGCCTCCTTTCTCCAGAAGAGCATGGCTTCTCCAAGCGTGGTTCTCTTAGCATCTGCTCAGAATTACCAGGCAGCCTCACAAAAATGCAGATTGCAAGGCCCAGTCCCCAGAGCCAGTGAACCAGAGTTGCTGGGCGCAAGGCTGTTTACCAAGCTCTCCGGCTGATTCTAAAGCACGTTCCATTTGAGAACTGCTGCCTTTGAGGGTCAATAACCCAATAAGCACTGGTGAATGGAAGAGGGAAGACAGTTTTCAAAAAGCAAAAATCAAACATATAGGAGCTTGAAAAGCCACCTCGAGAGTGAGGATGAGGGGGAGGCAGGCCTGGGCTGGGGGAGGAAAGCCAGGACACCGAGAGCGGGAAGCATTGGTGACCCCAAACACCCGAGTTGTAGCACCAATGGGGAAGTTCGGGCCTGAAGAGTAGACACCCATTACCCATCGGGTGGCCTGGCAAGGCTGGCAGGGCACCGCAGTTATCAGCAGGCCCCACAGTGGGAGATGGGAAAGGGCCAGGGAAGAAGGCGTGGGCACCAGGTCCAGCCTTCTGGGAACCAGCTGGACGGAAACGGCGGGAGCCAGGACTCCAACAGAGGTATAAGGCAAGATCTCTTTCCTGAGGCGAAAGACCGACCTGAAGGGCCAGGGCTCCAGGTCAGAGGGGAGGAGAAACAGGGTGAACTTGATGCAAACAGCTGAGCAGAAGCCCAGAGGACACGGCCAGGGCAGTGTCCAGGGGAGGAAGTGAGTGGCTTCAGCAGGGGGAGTGCAGGGTCGCTGGGGCGGGGAGGCAGGCATGCAACTGCCGTCTGCACCCTCCTTGAAGCAGCCAGCTCAGCCACCCTTTCCAGGGTCTGCCACGACCCGAAGCACATTGGGATGCATTTTGCCATTGGTCTTGCCTCGAGCCATGCGACCTCAGTCAGGCCCCTTCATGACTCTGGGCCTTTATTCTTCCCCTGATACATGAGGGACCGCATGTGAGGACTCCAAGGTCCCTATCAGCTCTTAAATCTACCTCCCAGGATATCCATGAAAATTAGCTACTATATCTAAGAATGAGCCAGACCCCACACATGTTTCTTGATCCATTATCTTGCTAGTTTCTATCTGATCACATATGCCCATCTTCCTCTTAAGCCCAAGCACAAGAAGCAGGCAGATCCCCATGGATTTCAAACCAGGGTTTCTCCCACTGACCAGTCTGACTCACCCTGTCTGCCACATGGGCCTCAGAGCCACCTGGGTGACAGCAGAGAGCTCTACCAGGGGCACGAGCATGCACATGTTTTGTTAATGCAACAACAGAAAAGGAGAAAAGGGAACAGAAAGGAGGCCCGAAGCCCACGGCCCCTCTGAAATGAGGCTGTGTCTTATAATCCATCATAGTTTAGGGTCTATGAAATAATAGTATGTAAAACTCACCACACAAGGTGAACACTCTTGGTAACTATGGACCGCTTTGATCTGGGGAGAACCAGAAGATGCGTCCTGTAACACACCCTGCCAGTATTCAAGGCAGCTAACAACAGTGCCGGGATGGCCAGGGTGCTAGAGGATAGGAACCACGTCTTCTGCTCACTGTATCCTGTTCATGACCTGTCAGATGAAGGGCCCTGAGGTCCATTCCAAATCCGAGATTCCAGAATCCTTGGACATTATACCTGCTACCATAACAGTACCCACTGCCAAGGAGTCCCTATTCTCTGAATCCAAAATCAGAATACCTGATTTCTCATCATTTGCAAAATGAAATCCAGCCACTGTCTGATTGAACTCAAGTCATCTGCTGAGGCTGGGCCCAGCCAGAACACCTAAGGCTCTCAGAGTCATAGTGCTCCCCACCTTTGGCTTTTGCACGTGCTTTTCCTTCTGCCTGGAGTTCCCTCTTTCCTCCCTTCCCTCCTTCTCTCTTTCGCCTGTGCTGGGGGCATCGCGTACAGCACGGCGAATGGACGAGGATCCTCCCCACAAACCAGGGAGAGCCTGGCAGAGAAGACGGTCAACCAGTCCCAGAGGCAAGGACAGGGGATGTGGGGAGTGCTGAGGTTGGGGACGCGGGGTGCACCTCTCTTCACACTGGCTGTGCGACAAACCCTACTCTCCTCTTGAGACATTAATCAGCGTCCCCCCCATCTTGGAAGCTGTCTTGGACCCTCAAATGGGACTGGCTCCCGCCCACGGGCTCCAAGGCTGTGATAGGCCTTTGTACTGCGTCCAGGGCCCCTGACCCCACTTCTGGACCGTGAGCTCCTTAAGGGCAGAAAGGTGTCTTACTTGCAGCTCAGTCCCTGGCATGGTGGCATGGACAGAGACGGGGCTCAGGAAATGTTTGCGGAGTGGAGACAATCAGTGAAGGATTTACCTTGGGTTCGGTGGATTCCTCCATATGAGAAGTCTTTGCAAAGATAGAAACAGCCAATCAAATTTAGCTGTCTCTTCTCTGGGCCTCAGTATCTGTCTCTGCAAAATGAAGGAATTAGTTATCGGTGCTTTCCTTTTTGTTAAAAGCAATTCTCTCTCTCTCCCTCCCTCTCTCTCTCTCACAGTGGGACCCTTCCTTCAGGGGAGTCTCACTCAGAAGCCCAGCATTACTGATACAAATAGTCTGAGCTCCTCTGAAGTGAGGCTGAGGTCTGAGCCTTCAGACCCCTCCCCACTCCCCTGTCTCCAGGATGAGGCGGTTTGAGGCCCTCCACAGTCCCTCTTGCCTCTGATGCTGACCAGGCTGTCACTTGCCACATCCTGAGTAGCCAGACTCACTGGGAGGAGGCAGGACACCAGAAGACAACGCCAAACAGTTCTGAGTGCATAAGGCAGGCCGGGGCAGCCAGGCCCTGCCCCAAATCTCTAATTTTCTCCTTTTTTCTTGCTATCTCTTTCTTTTTGCCCCAACTTCTTCATTCTCAAGCTAAAAATACTCTTGTGTTGTTGTTAGCTGCCTTAAAGGCTTCTGGAAAACGAGTTAGAATTACAAATAGAGATGCATACAAAGTACGGTGTTTGTTTAACCCTCACAACAAAGCTGTGGGGTGGGTTTGTCATTGTTCATGACTGAGATCAGAGGGGCTCAGAGAGGAAACGAAGTTGCCCAAGATCCTTGCAGGAAGTCAGCCGCATGATCCCCCTGCCTCGCGGGCCCCAGGGCTCGTGCTCAGGCACCTTACTGACTGGCTTCATCCCTCAGGACCCGGGAGAGGCATGCTGTTGCTGTGGCTGCGTTACAGAGGAGAACACAGGGCCACAGAGACCAAGCAGCTCATCAAGGGTCACGAAACCAGCAACGCCAAGCGAGGCCTTGAACCGTGTCTGCGTGACGCCCAAGCCTAGGTTGGTACCCAGTGCAGAGCCCTCACTCCTGCCTCCACAGCCCTGCTCCTGACTTGCCTCCTCCCTTTGAAGAAGCTTTCCACATCCTCCTGGGCCGGGCTTGGGGAAATGCAGAAACACCAGGACTGCACGGCGCAATGAAGAGACACAAACCACGATCATTAAGCAAACCAGACCGCCTGGGAGCAAGTCTGGGTTTGGCTGAGATTTGGCTCTGTGACCTTTGGCAAGTTATTTAACCTCTCTATGTCTCAGTTTTCTCAACCACAAAATGGGGATTGCGATCATAACAGTCTGAGAGGTAATGTCATCAGGGCTTTAGAAGAAGTTTTTATTCTCCTAAAAACTCTTAGAAGAGTGTCTAGCATAGAATAAGTACTTGATAATTGTTAGCTCTTCTTATGTGCATGTAAAATGGCTAGCAATTAATAGCAGCTCTCTAATTATGTTATCACAGTCTCTGTCTCTGTCTTGGGGGAGTGCACACATCCATGGAACCTCTGACCGCAGGGAAGCCAGAACTGGCCACAGAACTGAGTCAAGGTAGCATCCCGACCTGCTCACCCTCTCCCAGGCTGAAGGCTTCTGTTCCCTTCCAAAAGAAGCATGTTCAAACCAACACATGTTCTCGAGCACCTGCTGTGTCCAGGCTCTACTTGAGACTTTCTCCGGGTGCATAGACTCAGAGGGGCACGGGGTCTCCCTACCTCTCTGTGTGTGTGGTAAAAGATTCATAACATAATATTTATCATCTAACCATCCATCATTGTCCAGTGCAGTGGCATGAAACACCTTCTCAATGCTGTGTAACAGTCACTCACTATCTATACCAAAACTTTTTCATCATCTCCAGCAAACTCACCCTTCCCCTCCCCCGAGCCCCTGGGAACCTCTGTTTTACTTTCTGTTTCTAACTGTTTTTAAAAAAAAAAAAATTATTGTGGTAAAATATACAGCATAAAATTTAATATTTTAATCATTGTTGACTGTACAGTTCAGGGGCATCAAGTACATTCACATTGTTGTGCAATCATCACCACCATCCATCTCCACAACTTGTTCATTTTTCCAAACTGGAACTCTGTCGCCGGTGAACTCAAACTCCCCTCTGGGCCCCAACAACCACCATTTTACTTTCTGGCTCTGAGTCTGACAGCTACAGGAGCTCCTATCAGTGGAACCATGTGGTATTTGTCTTGTTGTGACTGGCTCCTTCAAGACCCATCCACACTGTAGTGTGTGTCAGAATTTCGTTGCTTTTTAAGGCTGCATAATATTCCATTGCGTGCCTATACCACATTTTGTTTACCCACTCATCAGGCAATGGACAGGGCTTGCTTCCACATTCTGGCTCTTGTGAATAATGCTGGTGTGAACATGGGTGTGCAATTCTCCCACCTTCAAGCTGCCTGTGGTTTAATGTGGGGGAGGATGTGTAGATTCACCCACAAGTGACCCTGAGGAGCCTCGGTTTCCTCATCTGTGAAACAGGGATACTGTTGCTCATTGTAGGAATAACTGACATGATGCACGACTTAGGGCGGTGCTGACACGCTGTGAACTCCCAGTCAGTGTTCATTCTTGCTGCCGCTGCCACTGCTGTTGGACAGGAAGTGTCTAGAGAAGAGGGATGGCAATCGGTGGTCAGCTCAGGTCTCTCCACCTACTCTCCCCAACATCCTGGCAAGTTGGCCTGAAGATCTCCATTCTCCAGATGAGGAAACAGACTCAGAGAGGGCCCTTGGCTGTGCATGGTAGGGGTGGGCCTGGAACGCGGCTCCTGGGCCTTCTGACCAGCATCCAGAGAGCAGGGGTGACGTGAAGGCCCAGGGGAGGGCAGGTGCAGCGTCCAACAGCTCCCTTGGGTGTCTGCAGAGCTGGCCCTGGGAGAGCAAGTGCACTTGTCCCGGATGACCTTAGTGTCAGAGCGAGGCCTGGGAAGGAGACAGGAGGGATGGTGTTCACGTGGAGGCCGCAGGCACAGCCCGGGCAAGCCAAGAGGTGGGAGATGTGGCGTCTGCAGGAGACATGGGAGGAGGCGAGTCCTTGGGGAGCAAAGGGCAGTGTGCATGGGAGGGCTCGGTGGGGACACCGAGGGCACAGCAGGCGCCGGGCCCAGTCCGATTCCTGGCCCAGGAGGGCTCAGTTGAGCTGCTGAAGGGGGAATCTCCGGGAGACGAGCCAGCAGATCGGACAGAGCCAGCTCCCCCATGACAGAGCCTGCCTTCAAACCACAGACAGTGCTTTAAGAATTGCATGTGTGTTTTACCAACATCATGAACACAGTTCAAAAAGTCAGATAGTTCTAGAAGGCCCATTCCCCTCGACCCCCAAATCTTACTGCCAGAGCCAGCCGCTGACTAGTATTGCTTCTAATATTTAACTCCATATTTCTAAATAATAAGTTTAAACATCTCTTTCTTCATTTCCAGTTTGGGACATGCCCTACTGACCTGCTGTGAGGGGAGAGAGGGACACAGCCCTCTTCCCTACAGATCCAGGTCACTGTCCCCCAGCTTCCCAATCTAGTTACAGCATGCTTCTCAGTCAGATTTAGTGTTATAGTATTGGGACCATGCAAATCACAGCTGAACCATATCATATTAGATTAAATTTCTGCTTTTGTACAACGTATTGTTTTTGCTGAAATTAAGGTCTCCGTTTTTAAATCTATTTGCTTCATTTTCTAAGTACACGCATCCGTCACCTCTCCACGGGAATGTGAGTCTCTTCGAGAAGCTACAAGCACAACAGGTTATCAATCCTTCCGCCATCTTCCCTCCTTCCCGGCCAGCAGTGTTCCTGCTCCAACCCAGACACTGCAGAGATGTGGCTGTGCCCAGCTGTGCGTCAGTCGGGCCCCGGACACCGGGCAGGTGAACAGGGCTGGATGCATCCTGGCCCAATCGTCACTCATGCACAGATTTTACTCAGAAAGTATCTACTGTGTGCTTTCTAGATTCCTAAGAGGTCCAATGCCAGAGGCTGAGGATGCAGAGATGAACTGGATATGGTCCCTGCCTTCAAAGGGATCTGAGCACAGGGGCGTAGACACAAGTGAGTGCTGGGCCAGAGAGGAGCTCTGGGAGTTATGAGGCACCAGAGAAGCCCTTAACCCATCCTTTGGAAGGGCCAGTATGGAAGGCTTCCTGGAGGAGGTGAGGCTAAATGAATCTCAACTTGTCAGGAGGAGTTTTCTAAGAATTCTGAGAAGGGCACTGCGGGCAGGAGAGCATCATGTGCACAGTCCAGGGGACATGAGAAAGCATGGCGCCTTCTGGGAATTGCAGTAAGTGACTAGTGATGATCACATGGGATCCAGTCTAAGGGGAGGCAGGGTCTGTGTGCCAGGCTAAGGGGTGGGAGGGAAATGGGAGCCACAGGAGGGTATTAAGGAAAAGACATTTCAGTCCAGCACACGTCTCCTGGGAAGCCAGGAGCTGCTCTGGGCTGGGAGGAAGGCACACGCTTCCTGGAATGTTGGGGCAGAGGTGCTGGGGGGATGGACCCCAGAGACTGGGGGGCAGGGCCAGGCTGGGGGCTTCCAGAAATGAGCGGGCAGAAGCAAGAGCAAAGGCCCTGGAGTCAGAAGGACTGATCCAGCCCAGCTGGTGGAAGCACAGGCTCTGGACTCGGGCAGCCTTTGGTTAACGCCAGCTCTGCCACCTGCTCTGAGCCTCTGCTTCCTCATCTGCAGAGTGGGGACCGTAATCCTACCTACTTCAAGGGGTGGCATGAGGGGTAAACAAGACCCTGGCAGTAAGTGCTTGGCACAGGGCCTCGAACACAGGAGCTGCATTTTGGACTTCCTATTATTTGTCCTGGGGATCAAGGGCAGCTTCCAAAAGTGGGTGCGATTTGAGCTGACCTGGGAAGAGGAGGAGGCAGGGCTGCCTTCACAGACAGGCGACCTGTGCAAGGACACTGGCCCCGCGCTCAGAAGAGCCCTGTGCTTGGCTGACTGCTCTGCTTTGCCATCTTGAAATTCTGAATGGTTTTTGAACAAGGGACCCCGCATTCTCATTTTGCGCTGGACCCCACAGATTATGTTGCCATGCTGTGAGTAGGAGACCATCAGGCAGAGAAGAAGGGGTACTTTGGAAGCAAAAGCGCCCTGAGTGCACCGAGGTGTGCTGGAGCTCGAAACGCAGCCTGCTCCGGGAGCAGTCAGCGGAGGCACAGAGTCTCCAGTGGAAAGTTGTGTCCAGGAAACTGGTGGAAGCTCAAAGCGGAAAGCAGTCAGAGGCCCCCCCCCCCCGACCTGACGCGGGGGTCTGGACCTTACACGGCGGGTGCCCAGGAGCCTTCCAAACTTTGTCAATCCGGGAGTGGTGACATCAGAGGTAGTTCGGGGAGTGCTGTGGCTCCGCGGAGGTAGATGGTGTGGGCGGTGGAACGATTCCCTCACAGGTGGGGAAACAGGCCAGGGACGTGGTGCGAGCAGCGCTGCAGCGCGACTCCACAGGCTGGCGGCTCTGTCGGCTTTGGGGCCCTTCCTGCATAAATAGGCATACACAGACACGTGCGTGTGCAATCACACTTCACAACTGCATTGGCATGAGGCAGTGCCTTCATACTACACGCTGACACATTTCCTCCAGCTGCAGGACGAGGCCCGAGGCCCGTGCCTGCTGTGCTGATCTGTGCGCCTCCCTGGGTGAGCTGCGCAGCAATTCCAGCTCTTGGAAGCTGCAGCCAGGCCTCCTGATCCTCCTGGAAGGGTGGGCGGTCCTCGTCCTCCCCTGAGGGACACTAGCAGTCCTTAGGCCCTTTCAGCTGGTACCTGCTGCATCTTCAAGGACTTTCTATCCCAATGTCCTATGGAGAGGCTTGGGTTGGGAGCCGAAGGTGGGGCTGAGTGACAGGGAAAGGGGAGAGAGCTGCAAATGTCCCACATTTGTGGAAAAACCACAGGTCTCTGTGTCTGCAGATGTCTGCAACTTTACTCTTGTGCCACCTACAGTGTCAACCCTGGGGCATACCGAGGGTGGGGAGGCTGAGTCAGAGGCAGCTGCTGAGGCTGCTGTCTGGAGAGGAGAAATATCACTGTCTGTCTGGGGTTCCTGGGGAACTGGCCTGAAGGTGGGGGAAGCATAAGGACCTTTCTTTGTCTGTCAACTGCTCACGTGGCACAGGAGAATGGATGACGTTTCCAGCAGGGCAGTCCTCATGTCCCCTCCTTCCTCAGGCTGTCCTCACAGATTCCTCATGGCCTCCTCTTTCCTTCCTCCACACGCCCAGGATGGTGACAGGATGGCCAGACTCACGAGCTGCAGTCCAGTCCTCCCCGCTCCCCGCTTTGGCCACTCGATGAACCCCAGAGCCCATCCTGCTCGGTACTTAGAACGGACGGATGAAGGAATGCGTGCAGGTTCAGCCCTTCCCAGTCCTAGAAGTCGCTTGCTTCTGCCCTCTAACTTCTGCGGGTGGGCGCAGAACCCCACAGCCTCCCAACCAGGAGGGAAATTGAAACCTGCAGACATGGAGCCTAGTTATAGAGAAGGTTCCCGCCTGATCGCCTCGATTTTCCCTGTGAAGGTGGAGGGTCTGGCGGGGAGACAAAGAGGAAACTTGCAGTAGTTGCTGTACAGAAGGGAGAGCAATTCAACTAGCGATTTGCAGGCACATTACAAGATGATGCCATGGGCCCATGATTTTGGGCAGTAAGAGTAATAGCTAGTATTTCTGGAGCAATTATTATGGGCTGGGCACTGGGCCTCGTGTTCTCTTTACATGACCTTCTTTCATCTGCACACCCACCCGGGAGGCAGGCACCTCACACGGGGTGAGCCAGGCCACACTGCAAAAATTAAAAAATTCTGACTGGCTTACAGACACGAAAGTTTCTTTCTAGCTCATGCTATGTCCATCCGTCAATGTAGCAGGAGAAGAGGCAGGACTGAGAGGCCAAGGAGGCCTGGGAGGCTGGGAGGAAGGGGGGCGGGACCAAGAGCCGGGGATCCCGGGGAGCTGGAAGAGCCAGCGTGGTGAGGGTTCTGGAGAGAGAAGAGGTGGGGCGGAGAGTGGGACCCCGCTCTTTGAGGTCTCAGGGTGGAACAGTAGCCAGCCACGATAAGAGCAGGTGTGGCTTCGCGTGTGGGTGGCTCTGCATGTGGATGGCCGGAATGGACTAAAGGTCCCTGGAACTGAGGAGGTCAAAGGTTCTGACAGATGGAGCCAAGTTTTCATTCCCTGGGGAGAATGGGGGTCCACAGAAGGACAGAACAAGCCACTGTTAAGTATATGGCAGCTTCCTGGGCTGGAAATTTTACCAGGAGATGAAGTTTGGAAATGATATCTCTTTTCTTTGTTTCTTTCTTTTTTTTTTTAGTGAGGAAGATTGGCCCTGAGCTAACATCTGTTCCCAATCTTCCTCCTTTGCTTGAGGAAGATTGGCCCTGAGCTAACATCTGTGCCAACCTTCCTTTATTTTTTTTTTTTTTTGTATGGGGGACACCACCACAGCACGGCTTGATGAGTGGTGTGTAGTCCACCCCCAGGATCTGAACCAGCGAACCATGGGCCACAGAAGCTAAGCACGCAAACTTAACCATTGCACCACTGAGCCAGCTCCTGGAAATGGTATTTCTTAATAGTCAAACATGGAGGTAAAAATAGAAATTCTTAAAGAAAAGTGGGTGTGGAAGCCCACTCTCCTCTACGATGGAAAGCTGTAGAGGTGCGACACATAGAAGAGTCACCTAAAGTCACAGATGACCACAACCAGGAGGATTAGTGACATGAACATCAGGGGACCAGGGGCTGTTAACATCTCTGTTCAATGGCAGGGATGACAGTGGCACACAGTGCCTGCGAGCTTTACACCGAGGCCCTGTTCTAAATGCTTGAAAGGTGAGGTTGCTTTGGTTCTCTCACAACACCCTCCAGGGAGGTACCACTTTTATTCCCACGGTACAGGTGAGGGAGAGGAAGCACAGAGCACGGGGGCATCGCATAACTCCAGCAAGGTTGCACACTACTGTGTGTCAGAAGTGGGATGTTAGCTCAGGCAGACTGGCTTCAGCGCCCCTGCTCTTAGATGCCACGCGCGTGGTTCTCCACCATAAGTGAGCATCAGAATCACCTGGGGGCTTGTTAAAACAGTCTGAGCTGGGGCCCGAGGGTTTGCACTTCTAAGAATCTTCCAGGGGATCCTCAGGCTGCTGGCCCCAAGACCCGCAGACTTCACACTGCCTCACAAATAGACACACGCAACAACTATTCAGTGCATAACAGGTACAGCATCTCTTTCCAGATGTAGCTACCAAATGCCGGGCAGCAGATGCGTGTGTGTGCATGTGTGTGCGTGCATCTGTGTCACAGACGGCAGAGGATTGTGGCTTAGGTAGCACTGGGGGGCAAAGGAAAAACAATCCTGCTTCCTGGCTCTGAGGTATAGGGGGTATGGCAAAACAAACCATCTCCTCAAGGAGAGAGCACCAGGAAAGCAAGGGATACAGGTTCCACTTAAGGTCCGGAGACAGAGGCACGCAGAGCGGCCAGGTTTCATGTGAGCGCATCTGGCACAGTACAGGGGCTCTGCAGGGCACAGTAGGAGGAGGGGCAGGGAAGGCAGCAGCAGAGGAGACGAATGAGGGAGAGAGGTCGGTGAGGAAGATGGCAGTGCAGCAGAGAAGCGCAGACAGGTCATCACTGGAGGCCTTCCTGAAGTTGATGACCTCCCTTCCCCTTCTGGGAAGTTCCCAGGGGCCAGAGATGACAAATAGGACACGAGCTGATACCTGAATAGGGGTTGAAGAGCTTGAGCTCCTCATGAAAAGCAGTGAGCCAAAATCAGGGGTCAGCCTCCACAGAGCCAGCCTTTAAATCTTAAATTCAGGTGTCACCCATGTGACCAACTCTTTGCCCCTGAAGACAACCTTCTACCCTTCTCATTCTTTGCCTCGGTGTGAAAGCCTGGGGCCGCCTCAGTTCCCCAGCTGCCTTCTCTCCTGCACGTAGGGTCCAGTTTAATTGAGAGCTCTGCTGGTCGATAAGTCTCGATCACCTCTAACTGGGCACCAGCTGTGTTTTCTCTTGACAAGGACCCCTTTATGGGACTTCTAAAACGTAGTACATGAAAAAACATAACAGTTTCAGGGTTATAGGATCATAAAACCAAGAACACTTGCTTTCCACAGAAATGAAAAGTGGATCTCTCTCTATGCTCCAGAAAATATTTTTGGGGAAGTTGGGAGGGAGTGTATTGAATGACAAATTCTCCGTTTGTTTATGTTCTGGATATGAATGCTGATTGTGGTTTTAAACAAAGTTTTGCATAATCACAGGTGTTGGTGCATAAAGACTCAGGAAGTTTCCTGGCAGAAATGTGAGACTTGAGAAACTGAACTGTGAATGGTTCCCTTTATGAACAGCCAATGATTGACAGAATGACTTTTAATAGCTATTATGAGTTGAGCCCTTCCTATGGGCTCAGCCCTACACCCCGCACGTGGAATGGATGGTCTTGTTTAAACCCGGCAACAGCTTTATGAGGTGGGTACAAATGTCCTCCCCATTTTCACATATCAGGAAACTGAGGCCCACGGAGGTGAAATAATTCATGTTCAAAGTCACATGGCTCACCATTAAGGGTCTGAAATGGAACTGAAACCCAGGGCGGTCTCCTGCCAAGATTCCTGCCTGCCTCTCTCCAGCTGGACAATGCAGTTAACCTACAGAACCAGAGCGCTCTGCTTGCTGCCATCGCGACGTCAACAGCAACGACCCCTAACGCTTGCACAGAGCTTCACGGTTACTAAGTTCGTTAGCATTTGCTGTCTCCTGTGATATGACAGCCCTGTGAGAGGAGCAAAGCAGTTGCTATAACCCCATCGTCACCAACGTGGGACCCGAGGTACCAGAGGACTGGTCATTCGCCCAGACACACACCACCCGCAAAGAAGGGTCGGAGCTTCCTAACTGCTACTCCGAATTCAGGGGGCACTCCACGGCTTCCCACCCCCTCCCAGTGTGCTGTCTCCCCTGAGGAAGCCAGAGAGATTATCTTTTCCCTGCCATTCATTTATTTCACACTTCATTTTATTCACCCCTCATTTATTTCCTCAGTCATATTACATTTTCATTTTCCCTATCCTGAATATTTGTTTCTGTAGTTGCTGTCTGTCTCCCCTCCTTGGAATGTAAGCTGCATGAGAGCTGGCCCATGTCCTTTTGTCGATTATTTTATTTCCAGCCCCCCAGATAGTGCCTAGAACTTAAGTACAGTCACATGCCACATGACGACATTTCGGTCAGTGACAGACTGCATATACGACCACGCAGCCTCGCTGCGCCGTGGGCCGCGCCGTCTGGGTCCGCGTGAGCACGCTCCGTGGTGTCCGCACGGCAACGCAATCACCTAACAACACGTTTCCTCAAAAAGTATGCCCGTCATTATGTGATGCGTGACTGTAGTTTATTATTCAATTCTTCCAATAAACATTAATTTTGTACTTTATTGTTCAATTCATTCAAATAAATATTAATTCATTCACTCAGTAGATACTCAGGGAGCATCCACTCTGGGCCAGGCTGGGGACACTGCACCCCACCAGACAGGCACAGCGTCCCACTTCCGTGGAGCTGCTCTTCTAATTGGAGGAGGGGACTTATACAAGATAAATAAATGAGGTAATTGCTGATTGGGATTTGTGCCACGTAGATCTAACACAGTGATGTGATGGAAAGCGACACTTCCTCGGTTCTTGTCCTAGAGCTGTCCACATGCTAGTGGGGCAGACCATGCAGCCCACAGGCAGTTTCCATTTCCTGAGGATAGCGGGGTTTGCAAGCTCAGAAGCAGCACCCTCAGCTCAGAGTGCCAGGGCTTGGGCAGGGGCGCAGGCAGGGAAGGCCTCCTGAGGAGGCAGCGCCTCTTACGTGGTTTTAGAGACCAATGGGAGTTGTCTAGGAAAGGGGTGGGGGAGACTCCAGGCCTGTGTGAGGACAGGTGGCAGAAGGCCAGCTGGCACAGTCCAAGGGGGACCGAGCCGAAAGCGTGAGGTGGGGAGAGAGGGAAGAAAGGAGGCGAGCGAGACGAGCGTGGACCAGGTCCAAAAGCGTCGTGTTGTGGTGGTCGGTTTTATGCGTCAGTGTGGCCAGGCTGCAGTTCCCAGTTATTCTATCAAACGCGGATCCAGGTGTTGCCATGAGGGTCTTTTGTAGCTGTGAGTAACACGGACAATCAGTTGACTTGAAGTAAAGATTATCCTCAGTCATCTGGGTGGGAATTGTCCCCTCTGCTGAGCAAAACTGAGGCTTGCCTGAGGAGGAAGAAATTCTGCCTGTGGACTATGTGTCAGCTCCTGCCCGAGGGTCCCAGAGGGCCGGCCTGCCCTACAAACCTGGGACTCAATTAGCCAGATCCCACAATTGCAGAAGCCAATCCTTGAAACAAACTTCTCGATAGATAGATCAATAAAGATAGATAAATAGGTAAGTAGGTAGATAAATAGATAGACAGACTCCCAATCTCCTCCCAGTTCTCTTTCTCTGGCAGGCCCCTGCCTGACTGATGCACGTCTAGCCAGCTAAGCACTTCATCCTTAAGGTGACGAGAAGGGGCCACGGGAGGCTTTAAGCAAAGCAGTAACATAACCAGATTTGTGTTTCTGAAAAAATGGCTCTGGCTGCAGCGTGGAGTGGATTGGAAAGGGCAAGACTGGAGGCCAATAGACCAAGTCAGACGAAGTCGCCTGAACTATAGCAGGAAGAATGGCTGGAAAGAGGGGGACCAATCCAAGACATATTACAAAAGCGGAATTGACAAGACTCGGTGTCCAACTGTGTGTGGAGGGAGAGGAAAAGGCGGTTGCGATGAGTCCCGGGTCATTGGACATCTTGGTAGATAGAGTGCAAATGCCACAAGAGTGGGGACTTTGTTCTGTTCCCTGCTGTCTCATTTGCATCTGGACCAGTACCTGGCACCCAGAAGGTGCTCACTGCACGTTTGTTGAATGAATGGTGGTGCAACTCTGAGATTCGGATCACAGGTTGGATGGCTGGGTAGTAAGGTGAGGAGGACAGAGGCGGTTTGGGGTGTGCTGAGTTTGAGGGCGCTGTCAGCCAGCCAGCAGGAGAGGACCAGAGGGAAGCTGGAGAGGTGGACTAGGAAAGGGGTGGGGGAGTTTCAAGATACAGTCTGAGCCTTGAGTCTTGAATGCGGCGGTTGGACCTGAAGGCAGGGGTCAAGTCTCCCTGAGAGTGTGTGGAGGGAGGAGGAAGAAGGCTGGGGACTGAATCTTGGAGAAATTGCCACATTTAAGGACTGGAGCCCATAGACCCCTCAGGGAAGAACGAGACGGAGCAGCCAGAGAGGGAGGAGGAAAATTAAGAGGACACGGTGGTAAGGAGTACACCAGGAGGGCCTCGCGCTGCTGCCCGGAGGCCCGGCGTCATCACACTCACAGCAGGGACCTTGGCCAACAACCAGGGTGGCTGTGGCTGGGGTGGAGGGCGCAGAGGTCAGACAGTGGAGGAAGGCCCGGGACGTGAGGTAGGGGACACAGTGTCTCCACCGGTCTCTCAACCTCCCTTCCGAACACTTCACCAGACCTGACCAACCGACACTAAAGAGCGGGAAACCGAGGCACAGAGAGATGAAGTTGGTTAAAAGTCATCACAGCCAAAGGGGGCTGTGCTAAAAGACAACAGCTGTTCAGCCTGCCTTTTATGACTGGGCAGGGAACAGACTGTGAAAGGAGTGGCTGTGCCGGCGGGGCCCAGGCCCTGTGCCAGCGGCCGCCGACGTGCAGGGCGGGAGCCTGCAGGGCGTGCGGGAACTTCTTCTCAGGGGAACCACCTCCCCTTGAGACAGCTTGTTCTGCTGAGTTGACAGGAGAGAGGAACGGGGATGCCTCAGTCCTGGGCCGGGTGCCAAGCACAGCGAGGGCAGAAGGCGCCGGGAGGCCGGGGCTGGCTGCAACCTCCCTGGGCCTTGCGTGGCCAGACCAGCTCCTCTGCCTTCTCAGGAGACCGGAGGGAGGATGCACGTGCCAAATTTGTTCATTTCTAACTAACGTCGAGTGAGCGTTCATGATGGGCCAGGCTCTGTGTTCAGCATTTGACGTCCTTGAGCTTATTTAATCCTCACAACGTTTTGAGGAATGTGTGCTGATCGTTATTACTTCAGGAGGAAAAACTGGGGCCAGAGAGGTTGAGCCCCTTGCCCAAGGCTTCACAGCTCGTTCTGCAGGGGGACAGCAGGGACCCTTTAGGCTTGAGTCTGTGGTGTGCAGTCTGCTTAGCCCTGGAGTGCGGGTTCAGATCATCGGTGGGGTGGGGATGCTTCTCTCTCCAGCCTTGGGGTCTCCGGGGGTCCCATCACAGCTCTGAGACTCTGCTCCCTCATCTGCAGAATGGGGTAGTGTTGCCCGCCTCGCAGGGCCCACTGAGGGTAAGAAAGTGTCTGTGTTTGTAAAGTTCGCAGAGAGCGAGTCCAGCCCTGGGAAGGGCTCCTGGATGCCGGTTTTTCCCTCTCCGTTTCTCCTGGAGAAGCTTTGTCCTGACCCTGTAGCTCAGAGAAGTAGGGCAAGAACGCTGCCCTGAAGCAGATGACCAGGAATCGAATCTTCTCTGACTCCTGGTTATTATTTGATTTGGAGCAAGTCACTTTTCCTTGCCAGGGCCTCAGTTTCCCCAGCTCTAAAATACCGGAAAAACAGTCTAGTCAAGGACGGCACTCAAGCCCCTGCAGCCCCTCCCGCCCTGTGCGGACACCACCAACTGACCGTGGCCCTCGTTTCCACCGGAGCCGGGCAACAGCTGTGACCCGTCTTGCCATGAACTCCCTACGGTTTGGCTGTAATTCTCCCAGCAGGCAATTCTGCGTGGGTTGGATGCCCATGTTTCAAGAAGGCCCCTGCTGAAGCCAAAGCACTCGGATGAAGACGCCGCAGTGATCTGGGCCTTCCTGGAGGCAGGGTCTGCCGGCAGCTCCAGGAAGCACAGGGCGTTCCTTGTCATTTCATTCTGTTTTAAACACAGTTGAGGAGAGACAAAGAAGCCTGGGACAGAGGGCGCAACCACGCGCCTCAAGAAGACGGGTGAAGGGGCAGTTATCGTGAGGGGATGGCCACCAACCCCAACACGCAGGCGAGAATACTGTGCCGAAGCGTGAGCCAGCTAAGCACCTCGCCCGTGGTCACAGCTGGTGAGTGGCAGAGCTGAGAGTCGAACCCAAGCGTGTCTGCCTCCAGAGCTGACAACTGCCATGAATGCAAAAGCCATTTATTTAGTCCAAAAATGATTATTGGAAGCCTACTCTATACAAGGCACTGTTTTCAGTGCTGAGAACTCAGTAACGATTTAAAATTGTCCAAATGCCTTGCCCTTCGGAAGCTGACAGTCTAGGGTCTGATTTTTAGGCGCCTGACACGTACCTGGTACCTTTCCAGCCCTGGAGGCGGGGGAGCACAGCATCTAGGGCTGGTCTGTGCAGGAATGCACAGTCAGTGCCATACCTTCTACTAGGTGAGGGAAGCCATCTCTTCACTTTGCTCCTCAGTTTCCTCGTCTGAAACAGGAAGATTATAATAACTGCCTCCAGGGCTTTCTATGAGATTTTAACAAAATAATATTTATAAAGTTTGCAGAACTGAGAATTTTGGCTATTCAATAAATTGTAGTTAATATTATTAATTTCATATCCTCAACAGCTCTGGAAAGTTGGTACTATTTTCTCCATTTTATGTAGAAGGAAATCTCAGAGACGTTAGGTCACTTGCCCAAGGTCACACAGCTAACCAGTGGTAGAACTGACATTCAAATCCAGGACTACTCGACTCCATTGCCCAAGTGTGACACTGTGGCCACATTTTCCAAACTCACAATTGGACCAGCTGCAGGGCAACAGAAAACCATGTTCCTCTTTGGCATCTTATGCAACAAACCATATGGACCCTCGAGCTCTTACATAACAGGCCCAGTGCTGACGAGAGGAAGTTTAACAACAACATGGAAAGCAGATCGCAGTCACACAGACCACCATATGCTCTCCCGTTCCCTGACAGCAGCCGTCCCAACTCCTACTCGGGCGCCCACAGAAATCTTCTCGCCGCAAACAGTTTCATTCCCAAGTGACTCAAACGATAGATGCCTTTATAAAAAGAAGGGCCAGAAAAGAGTCTGCGCTTCTGCCAAGGAAACGAGTCTTGTTAACTCTTCAGGGAAGCCCAGAGACCTTCAGCCTCTGCTCCTCCACCTGCCCTTGGAAACTGGGGCTTCTCGGGGGATGGACCAGCCTCTGGGCGCTGGAAGCCCCCGCACTGGGAGGGAGGGCAGCTGCAATGATTCCTGGTTTCTGAGTCTCCAGGTAAATAGCCCAGGGCTTCCGTCACCCCTCCCCTTGGTCTTGGACTCCTTCACAATTTGTGCTCACGCTCAGTTCAAGAGTCTCAAGTCTGCTGCAGGCTTTCTGGAACCGAGTCCAATTCTGGAAGAGTGGATTGACCTGCGGACACTGGGGAAAGAGTTCCCGCAGGCGGCTGCAGGCCAGGCACCACCTTCCTGCTCTCTGTCCTCTGCCTGGTCTCCTGCCTCCTTCACTCCCTCCATCCATTCCCCGGACCTGCAGCCAAAGCATCCTGCGACTGTGTGAAGCTGGTCACGTCACTCCAAATTCCTATACCCCTCGAGTCCTGCGTGCTCCGCCTCTTCACGCCACTGCACGCTGCTCTTCGCTCGTCCCCACAGCTCCAGCCATGTTGGCTTCTTTCCATTCCTCACGGCTTTGCACACGCTCTTCCCTCGCTCTGCCCCTTCATCCCCCTGCCACTTATTCCTCATCTCCCGAATCTCAGTCAGATGTGGCTGTTGAGACTGAGGATTTAAAATTTTAATCTTATTAGTTTTAATTAATTTAAGTTAAATTTAGATTACTTCTCAAGTTGCAAAGGAGATTTCTTCCCCATATTTCCTTCCTAAACTTCAGGGGTTCATTTTTAATATTAGAATACAGTTGGCATTTATCCTAATATGTAGGATGGATGTACAAAAGTCGCATATCCAGAGGTTTACCTGTGGCACTTTGTATTTTCTGAAGATTGCCACAGCAATCCATATCCCATCTCTTCCTGCAGTGTGACGCTGACGATCCTTCACAGCGAGGTGCACCTGGGTGGACCTTTGTAACTGCCTTGACCAAGAGAGTATGACGGGAGGGGCAGTCGTGCCTTCTGAGGCTGGGTCATGAAAGGTACTGCACCTTCCACCTTGGTGTCCTGGGTTACTCATTCTGAGGGAAACAAGCCACTGTGGCATGAGGACCCTTATGTGGAGAGGAACTGAAGACCTTGGCAAACAGCTACCACCAACATGCCAGTCGTGGGAGCGAACGAACCACCTTGGAAGTGGGTTCTCCAGCCCCAGTCAAGCCTTCAGATAACCACAGCCCCAGCCAAGGTGTGACTGCAATTTCATAAGACAGCCCAGGTGAGACCTGCCCACCCGTGCCTTTCCAGGAGTCCTGACACTCAGAATCTGTGAAGACTATAAATGTCATATTTAAGCCACCAAGTTTAGGGTGCTTTGTTACACAACCATAATAACTGGAACACTACTCATTTTTTCCAACACCACTTATTGAATAGTTTATTTTTTCCCTACAGATATGAGATGCCACCTTCACCATAAACTAAAGGATCCTATAGTACAGGCCTCTTGTTGGGCTCATTCTGCTCTATTGGAGCACACCAATTCAAACACTGACGCCAGCTTGTTTAAATCGCTGATGCTAATGACCCCGTGTCACTCTCTGCTAGAGGGAGCCGCCCTCCAATGCTGATAGTCTTTTTCCTGGTTTTCCTGGACATTATAGTTTATTTTTTCATAGGCATTTCAGCATCAGCTTGTCTAGTTTAAAAGAAAAAAGGACAAGTTACATTTTTATTGAGCTTTTGATAAATTTATAAAATGAAATAGGGAAAATTGATGTATTTGTGATATTGCGGCTTCTTATACAGAAGTGTGACGTGCTTTCTCATTTGTTTTCTTTCGTGATGTTCAGGAGTGTTGTCAAGTTTCCTTCATATTCAGCTGCATATTTCTTATCATGTCTACACTTAGGTGTTTTATATTTTGGTTATTATTGTAAATGGAATTTTTTCTGGGTTATGCCTACTACTCTCACTAACTGTGATTTATACATGTGAAGACTATTGATTTCTGTATATTAATTTTGTCTACCACTTCCTTACTGAATGATGTATTTATTTGTGATGACTTTTAGTTGATCCTTTTGGTTTTACCAGTTATACAACCGTATTATCTACAAACTGAGATCGTTCTATCTTCTCTTTTCTGATATTTATGCTTCAGATTATTTGTAATCATCTTGCACTGACTGGCCCTCTGGAGTATCAGCCAGGCATATGGGCATTCTCCAGGGCGAAGTCTAGCCACATGGGCCTCTTGGACTCTTGAAATGTGGCTATTGAGACTGAGAAATTTTATTAGTTTTAGTTAATTTAAAGGTAAATAGCTGCCTGTGGAGAGTGATGACGACATTGGACAGCACAGGGCTAGAATTTCTTCATTTGGCATAACGTTAGCTTTCAGATTGATACAAATATTAACGTGTGGAATATTCAAATATCCTTCATTCATTGGCTTTTTTTAAAACAAAAAATAACTGTTGAACACTGAAAATGGTTCTTCAGTATCTTTGGAGATGATTACGGAGTCTCTCTTCTTCTATTTCCTAATATCATGAATTATGTTGGACCATCTTTGCATTGAATTAAACCTACCTCGGTCGTGATGTATTATTCTTTTAATACACTGCTCCATTCTGTTGCTTAATATTTCATTTAGGATTTCTGAATAAATACTAACAATCTCTTGTGCAACCTTTGCTGGATTTTGATATCACTGAATTCTCACTTAAAAAAAAAGAAAGAAAACTTGAAAGTTTTTCTTTTTAGTCTATGACCTGAAACGATTTAAATAGCATTGTCGTTATTTGCTTTTAACGATTTTGTAGGATTTCCTGGCAAAACTCTCTAGGCCTGAAATTTGAGGAAGGATGCACATCATTGACTACTTTCCCTATTTCTTCTATTCAAATCAATCTGTTTAGGTTTTCTATATCTTTTAGGCTCTGTTTTGGTAAATTGCATTTTCCTCAAAAATTGTCTATTTCATCCAGGTTTTTTTGGGTTTTTTTTTAAAGATTTTATTTTTTTTTTCCTTTTTCTCCCCAAAGCCCCCCAGTACATAGTTGTGTAGTCTTCGTTGTGGGTCCTTCTAGTTGTGACATGTGGGACGCTGCCTCAGCGTGGTTTGATGAGCAGTGCCATGTCCGTGCCCAGGATTCGAACCAACGAAACACTGGGCCACCTGCAGCGGAGCGCGCGAACTTAACCACTCGGCCACGGGGCCAGCCTCCTATTTCATCCAGGTTTTGAGAAAATTTCTTTGCAAAGAATCTTCAAATATTTATTTTAATACAATATTTCTTGGTTTTATCTCATGTTCCTAATTGTTAGTAATTGCTCTTTCTCTACATTGCTCCCCACTTCAATGATGAGGTGACCTAAGGGTTCATCTATTGTATTAACTTTTTAAAAAGAACCATGTAAAAACAAATACATTTATTTATTTATTCTGATTTTTCTGTTTTCTAACTTATTTTTTCTGTATTAATTTATTGCTTCTGCTTTCCAACAATTTATTTGGCTATTCTTTTCTAAATTTTTGACATATGTTTGGTCCCTTGGTTTCTATACATTTTAATTGATATAAGGATTGAGGTATAAATTTTCCTCTGAAACTGCTTTCACAGTATCCCATGATTTTAATATGTAATATTTTCATTAATGTTGTTTAAAAAATTCTATCTAAATTAAAAGTTATTTAACTGAAATATGTAACTCTCTAAATTTATTTTTAAATTTTATTATAAACTTCTAGTTTTATTGCTTTGTAAGAAGAGAATATTGTCATAAGTATTTCTGTATTTTTGAATTTGGGACACCTGATGTATGATAAATTTTTGTCAGTATAAAATGAGCATTTAAAAAAACATAAGACATAGTCTCCATTTTCAGGGCACATAGTTTGAAATGTACCAATTACGTTGGCGTTATATTTGGCGTTTAGATATTTGTCACATTTATTTGTTTGTTTATTTACCCATCCGTGTGATCTCCCAGGGACCCAGAGGGTCAATTCCATTTCATTCCATGACTTTGTGGACGTTAACATCTTCTCACACCCCCTGTAAGTTCTGCTTTATGGACATCATTGCTGTGCAATTTGGTGTACTGCGTTTCGAAATTCTTATAGCCTCAGTGTGAACTGCACACCTTATTATTTTACAAAATAACCTTATAATTATATTATAAAATATCCTTCTTTGTCTGGTTTAGTATTTTTTTAACCTGAATTCAATGTTTTCTCACATGAAATGGCAACCTCAGCTTTCTTTCCGTTTGAATTTGCCTATTAGGCATTTCTCCCTTTTTAAACTTTCTGGATCATTTTGGACCTTGCTTTGTGATCCAGTCTGGTAGTATTTTTCTTTTAGTAAGTGAGTTAAAGCGCATTTATGTGCATTTAACCATAGCCAAGTGGTTAAGTTTGTGGACTCCACTTCGGCGGACCGGGGTTCGCGAGTTTGGATCCTGGGTGCAGACCTGCACGCCACTCATCAAGCCATGCTGAGGCAGCGTCCCACAGAGAGGAGCTAGAATGACTTACAACTAAGATATACAACTATGTGCTGGGGCTTTGGGGAGGGAAAAAAAAAGAGGAAGACTGGCAACAGATGTTGGCTCAGGGCCAATCTTCCTCACCAAAAGAGTGCTGGTGAAAAAAGACCCAAAAACCATTTATACTTACTGATATAAGAGATATGTTTGGCTCTTATTTCTGTCATCTAATTTTATACTATATTCTCAGCTTTACATAAATTCTATTTTAAAAGTAATATGATTTTGTAATAACTTTGAGGTATAATTTACATATTATAAAGTGAATATCTTTAAAATGCACAGTTTAATGTCTTGACATATGTGTATACCCATGCAACCATTACTACAATCTAGATAGCGTACATATTCATCATGCCCCAAATTTTCCTCATACTCTTTGAAATCTCCCTCCCAACCTGTTCTACTTCCCACCCACACCCCCAGCAACCAGGGATCCACATGCTAATCTCTATAGATTCGTCTGCATTTTCTAGATTTTTCTATCAATGGAATTATACAATATGTGCTCTTTTATTTTCTGACTTTTATTCACACAGCATAATTTTGAAGTTCATCCTTATTGCTACCTGTATACAACTTCATTCCTTTTTATTGCTGTGTAGTATTCTATTGTATACATACACCTCAATTTGTTTACGTATTCTCATATTGATGAACATTTGTGTTGTTCCCAGTTTTTAGCTATTACAAATAAAGCTGTGACAAACATTCATATACGTATCACATACACATTCATATTAATGTTGTTTTAGAAATTCTCTGTCTAAATTAAAAGTTATTCTCTTGAATGATATCTAGAAGTGGAATGACTCACTCGTAGGTGCATGTTTAACGTGTTAAGAAACTTCCAGACTATTTTTCAAAGTAGTTGTACCATTTTATATTTCCACTATCACTCTGTGGGAGTCTAGTTGCTCCACACGCTTGTCTACACTTGAAATGGTCACCCTGTCTAACGTTAGTCATTCTAATAGCTGTGTAGGGGTATTTGATTATAGTTTGAATTTGCACTTCCCTAATGATGCCAAGCATCTTTTCATGTGCCTATTTACCATCAATATACCAGCTTTAGTGAAGAGTCTGTGCAAACCTTTTGGGTTGTTTTCTTATTATTGAGTTTTGAGAGTTGTTTATGCAATCTCTATTCAGATTCTTTACCAAAAATATGCTTTACACATGTTTTCTTCCAGTCTGTGGCTCATCTTCTTATTCTCTTAACAATATCTTTCAAAACTACAAAGTTCTTAATTGTTTATGAAATCCAATTTGTCAATTTGTTCTTTTATGGATCATGATTTTGACCTTGTATCTAAGAAATCTTTGTCTAACCCGAGGTCACAAAATTTTCTCCTATGTTTTCTTTTAGAAGTTTTACAATTTTTGGTGTCACGTTTAGTTCTAAGGTCCATTTCAAGTTAAGGTTTGTATAGGATGCAGGGTATGGAATAAAGTTCAATATTTGTGCGTATGGATTATCCAGTTGTTCCAGCACCATTTGTTGAGAGGACTGTCCTTCTCCACTAAATTGCCTTTGTACCTTTGTCAAAAATCAGTTGTCCACACAGATATGGATCTACTTGACTCTATTCTGTTCCATCGATCTGTCTGCCTTTACACCACCACCACACTGTTCTGATAACTGCAGCTGCATAATACAGTTGAAATGAGGTCGTGTCAGCCTGTCTAATTTTGTTCCTTTTCAAAGTTGTTTTGGTTATTCAAGGTCCTTTACCTTTCCATATTGATTTTAGAAAGAGCTTGTCAATTTGTCCAAAAATATCTACTGAGGTTGTGGTCGGAATTGTGTTGACTCTATAGATCAATTTGGGAAGAACTAGCATCTTAACACCGTTGGGTCTCTGATCTCATGCACAGATGCTTCTCTCCATTCACTTAAGTCTTTACGTTCTCTCACCAATGTTTTGTAGTTTTCAATGTACAGGTCTTACACATCTTTTGTCAGATTCATCCCTGAGTATTCCACATTATTTGATGCTATTGTAAATGTTATTTTCTCCAACTTAAATTTCCAATTGCTCATGGCTACTATATAGAAACACAATTGATTTTTAATATTGATCTTGTATCCTGAAACTTTGCCGAACTCAATGATATTTATCATGTTAACAAAGCAAAAAGCAAAAACCATATGTTCATCTCAATAGATGAAATATTTGTTCCTGATAAAAACTCTCAATGAACTTTGCTGAACTCACTTATTAGTTCTAGTAGCTTTTTTCTAGATTCCTTCATATTTTCTATATAGACAATCATGTTGTGTAAGAATAGAGTTTTATTTCTTTCTTTTCAATCTGGATTCGCTTTGTTTCTTTTTCTTGTCTTATTGCACTGGTTAGAAACTCCACTGCAATGTTAATAAGATGTGATGAGAGTTTATGTCATTGTCTTTTTCCCAAGGTTAGGGGAAAGCATTTATTCTTTCACCATTAAGTATGATGTTAGCTGTAGATTTTTCATAGATGCCCTTTATCAGGTTCAGAAAATTCCCTTCTATTCCTAGTTTGCTGAGAGTTTTTATCAGGAACGAATATTCATCTATTGAGATGAACATATGATTTTCCTTATTTACTTTATTAACATGATAAATATCATTGATTTTTTTAAATATTAAAACTACTTTTCATTTCTGGGATAAACTCAATTTGATGATAAGTATATTATTTTTCTATATTGTAGGATTCAATTTGCCAAAATTTTGTTTAGAATTTTTCATCTATGTCCAAAGAGATATTGGTCTGTAGCTTTTCTTTTTCTTTTAAAATCTTTGGTTTTGGTGTCAGGGTATTTCTGCCATCATAAAATGAGTTGGAAAGAATTCCTTCCACTTCAATTGTCCAGAAGAGTTTGTGTAGAATTGATGTTTCCCCTTAAGTGTTTGGTAGAATTCATCCAGTGAAGCCAATTGGGGATGAAACTATATGAAATTATATTTGTGGATAGGTTTTCAGCTACAAATTCAATTTCTTTGATATAGGGCAATTCAAGTTATCTATTTCTTCTTAAGTGAGCCTTACTAGTTTGTGTCTTTCAAAGAATTTGTTTATTTTCTCTAACTTGTCAAATTTATTGGAATAGTTATGCATAATATTCTCTAATATTTCTTTCAATATCTATGGTGGTCACCTTTCCTGTTCCTGATATTGAAATTTTGTCTTCCTTTTTTTCCTGATCAATCCAGCTAAAGGTGTATTGATTTTATTGATTTTCTCAAAGAATAAGCTTTTGGTTTCATTGCTTTTCTCTATTGTTTTCCTGTTGTCTATTCCAGTGGTTTCTGCTCTAATCCTTATCATTTCCTTTCTTCTGCTCATTTTGGGTTTGATTTACTCTTCTGTTTCTAATTTCTTTTTTTTTCTATTTTTTGATTGCAGTAACATTGGATTATAACATTATATAGCTTTCGGATGTACATCGTAATATATTTCGAATTCTGTGTAGATTACATCATGTTCACCACCCAAAAACTAATTATAGTCCATATCCACACATGTGAGCCAAATCACCTCTTTTGCCCTTCCACCCTCTTGCCCTCTGGCAACCACCAATCCAATCTCCATTGCTATGTGTTTGTCATTTTTATCTTCTACTTATGAGTGAGATCATATGGTATTTGACTTTCTCCCTCTGAGTAATTTCACTCAGCATAATACCCTCAAGGACCATCCATGTTGTCACAAATGGCCGGATGTCATCATTTTTTTGGCTGAGTAGTATTCCATTGTGTATAAATACCACATCTTCTTTATCCATTCGTCCCTTGATGGGCACCTAGGTTGCTTCCATGTCTTGGCTATTGTGTATAATGCTGCAACGAACATAGGGGTGCGTGTATCTTTATGCCTTTGTGTTTTCAAGTTCTTAGGATAAATACCCAGCAGTGGGATAACTGGGTCATATGGTAGATCTATTCTTAATTTTCTGAGGATACTCCATACTGCTTTCCATAGTGGCTGCACCAGTTTGCACTCCCACCAGCAGTGTACGAGGGTTCCCTTCTCTCCACACCCTCTCCAACATTTGTTGTTTCCTGTCTTGTTAAGTATAGCCATTCTGACCAGAGTGAGGTGATAACTCATTGTAATTATGATTTGCATTTCCATGATAGTTAACGATGTTGACCATGTTTTCATATGCCCATTGGCCATCTGTATATCTTCTTTGGATAAATCTCTGTTCAGATCTTTTGCCCATTTTTTAATTGGGTTGTTGGTTTTTTTGTTGTTGAGATGTATGAGTTCTTTGTATATTTTAGATATCAACCCCTTATCTGATATATGGTTTGCAAATATTTTATCCCAATTGTTGGGTTGCCTTTTCATTTTGTTGGTGGTTTCCTTTGCTGTGCTGAAGCTTTTTAGTTTGATGTAGTCCCATTTGTTCATTTTTGCTTTGGTTTCCCTTGCATGGTCAGACGTGGTACTTGAAAATATGCTTCACAGACCGATGTCAAAGAGCATACTGCCTATGTTTTCTTCTAGAAGTTTCATGGTTTTGGGTCTTACATTCAAGTCTTTAATCCATTTTGAGTTGAATTTTGTGCATGGTGTAAGGGAATGGTCTACTTTCATTCTTTTGCATGTGGCTGTCCAGTTTTCCCAACACCATTTATTGAAGAGACTCTCCTTTCTCCATCGTATGCTCTTGGCTCCCTTGTCAAATATTAGCTGTCCATAAATGTGTGGGTTTATTTCTAGGCTCTCAATTCTGTTCCATTGATCTGTACGTCTGTTTTTGTGCCAGTACCATGCTGTTTTGCTTACTATGGCTTTGCAGTATATTTTGAAATCAGGGAATGTGATACCTCCAGCTTTGTTCTTTTTTCTCAGGAATCCTTTGGCTATTCAGGGTCTTTTGTTGTTCCATATAAATTTTAGGATTCTTTGTTCTATTTCTGTGAAAAATGTTATTGGAACTTTGATAGGGATTGCATTGAATCTATAGATTGCTTTAATAAGTATGGACATTTTAACGATGTTAATTCTTCCAATCCAAGAGCATGGAATATCTTTCCAATTCTTTGTGTCTTCTTCGATTTCTTTCAACAATGTTTTATAGTTTTTGGTGTGCAGATTTTTCACCTCCTTGGTTAAGTTTATTCCTAGGTATTTTCACAGTTTTGGCAACTTTTTGTTGCAATTGTAAATGGGATTGTATTCTTAATTTCTCTTTCTGCTACTTTGTTGTTAGTGTATAGAAATGCAACTGATTTTTGTATCTTGATTTTGTATCCCGCAACTTGACTGTATTCATTTATTATTTCTAAAAGTTTTTTAGTGGATTCTTTAGGGTTTTCTATCTATAAAATCATGTCGTCTGCAAAGAGTGACAGGTTCACTTCTTCTTTTCCAATATGGATCCATTTTATTTCTTTTTCTTGCCTGATTGCTCTGGCTAGGACTTCTAATACTAAGTTAAATAAGAGTGGTGACAGTGGATGTCCTTGTTTGGTTCCTGTTAGAGGGATGGCTTTCAGTTTTTCTCTGTTGAGAATGATATTTGCTGTGGGTTTGTCGTATATGGCTTTATTATGTTGAGGTATTTTCCTTCTATACCCATTTTATTTAGAGTTTTTACCGTAAATGATGCTGCATCTTGTCAAATGCTTTCTCTGCATCTATTGAGATGATTGTGTGATTTTTATTCTTCATTTTGTTAATGTGGTGTATCACATTGATAGATTTGTGGATGTTGAACCATGCCTGCATTCCTGGAATGAAACCCACTTGATCATGATGTATGATCTTTTTAATGTATTGTTGTATTCAAGTTGCTAGAATTTTGTTGAGGATTTTTCCATCTATGTTCATCAGTGATATTGGCCTGTAATTTTCTTTTTTGTGTTGTCCTTGTGTGGTTTTGGTATCAGGATAACATTGGCTTTGTAGAATAAGTTAGGAAGCCTCCCCTTCTCTGTAATTTTTTGGAAGAGTTTGAGAAGGATAGGTACTAAGTCTTCTTTGAATGTTTGGTAGAATTCACCAGGGAAGCCATCTGGTCCTGGACTTTTATTTTTTGGGAGGTGTTTGATTGCTGTTTCCATCTCCTTACTGGTGATTGATCTCTTCAAATTCTCTACTTCTTCTTGGTCCAGTTTTGGAAGGTTGTATGTTTCTAAGAATTTATCCATTTCTTCTAGAGTATCTAATTTGTTGGTGTATAGCTTTTCATAGTATTCTCATCATCTTTTATATTTCTGAGGTGTCCATTGTAATCTCTCCTCTTTCATTTCTGATTTTATTTATTTGAGCCTTCTCTCTTTTTTTCTGGGTGAGTCTAGCTAAGGGTTTGTCAATTTTGTTTATCTTTTCAAAGAACCAGCTCTTGGTTTCATTAATTTTTTTGATTGTTTTTCTAGTCTCTATTTTGTTTATTTCTGCTTTGATTTTTATTATTTCCTTACTTCTGCTGATTTTGGGCTTTGTTCTTCTTTTCCAGTACCTTTAGATGCATTTTTAGATGGTCTATTTCGGATTTTTCTTGTTTGTTGAGGTAGACCTGAATTGCTATAAACTTCCCTCTTAGAACCGCTTTTGCTGTATCCCACAGATTTTCACGTCGTATTTTCATTTTCATTTGTCTCCAGGAATTTTTTGATTTCTCCTTTGATTTCTTCATTGACCCAATCGTTGTTCAGTAGCATTTTGTTTAATCTCCACATTTTTGTGGCTTTTCTCATTTTCTTCCTGCAGTTGATTTCTGGTTTCATACCTTTGTGGTCAGAAAAGATGCATGGTATTATTTTGATCTTCTTAAATTTATTGAGACTTGCTTTATGGCCTAATATGTGATCAATCCTAGAGACTGTTCCATGTGCATTTGAAAAGAATGTGTATTCTGTGGTTTTTGGATGGAATGTTCTATATACATCTACTAAGTCCATCTGGTCTAATGTGTCATTTAAGGTAGTGTTTCCTTATTGACCTTCTGTTTGGATGATCTATCCGTTGGTGTAAGTGGAGTGTTAAAGTCCCCTACTATTATTGTGTTACTGTCTATTTCTCCTTTTTTGTCTGTTAATAGTTACTTTATTTATTTAGGTGCTCCTATGTTGGGTGCATAGATATTTACAAGTGCTATATTTTCTTGTTGGATTGTTCCCTTTATCATTATGTAGTGCCCTTCTTTGTCTCTTGTTCCAGTTTTTGTTTTAAAGTCTATTTTGTCTGATATAAGTATTGCTACCTCTGCTTTCTTTTCTTTGCCATTTGCATGGAATATCTTTTTCCATCCTTTCACTTTCAGATTGTGAGTGCCTGTAGGTCTGAAGTGTCTCTCTTGTATGTAGCATATACATGCGTCTTGTTTTTTTATCCACTTAGCCACCCTATGGCATTTGATAGGAGCATTTAGTTCATTCACATTTAAGGTGGCTATTGATAAATATGTATTTATTGCCATTTTGTTACCTTTTTTCTTGGTGTTTTAGTAGTTTTTCTCTGTTCCTTTCTTTTTCTCTTGCTCTCTTCCCTTGTGGTTTGATGGCTGTCTTTAGTAATATGTTTGATTTCTTTTGTCTTACTTTTTTGCTTACTTATTATAGGTTTCTGATTTGTGATTACCCTGAGGATCCTATTTAATATTCTATGTATATAACAGTCTACATCAAGTTGATAGATTCTTTAGCTTGACCTCTTTCTGAAAGCTCTACTTTTTCACTCCTCTCCTCCCACATTTTATGTTTTTGAGATCATATATATTCTCTTTAGTGTGTGTCTATCCATTACCCTCTTATCATTGAAATAGGTGATTTTAGTACATTTGTCTTTTGATCTTCATATTATCTTCACAGGTAGTTGATCTGCTACCTTTACTATATTTTTACCTTTACCAGTAATTTTATTGCCTGGGATTTTTTTGTTGTTGTTTTTTGGTGGTTTTGTTGTTGTTGTTGTTAATTTTTATCTGTCTTTTTGGTCATTGCTTTCCCAGTTAAATAAGTCCCTTCAGCATTTCTTGTAGAACTGGTTTCTTGGTGATAAACTCCTTTAATTTTTGCTTGTCTGGGAAGCTCTTTATCTCTCCTTACATTCTGAATGACAACCTTGATGGATAGAGTATTCCTGGCTATAGGTTTTTTTCCTTTTAGCACATTAAATACATCATGCCATTCTCTTCTCGCCTGTAGGGTTTTGGCTGAGAAGTCTGCTGATAGCCTTATGGACTTTCCTTTGTGTGTCACTTGTGGCCTTTCTCTTGCTGCTTTTAGGATTCTCTCTTTATCTTTAATTTTGGACATTTTAATTATATTGGACAATTATATAGTTGATGTGGGCCTCTTTCAGCTTATCTTGTTTGGAGCTCTCTGTGCTTCCTGTACTTGGATGTCTGTTTCCTTCCTTAGGTTAGGAAAATTTTCATCTATTATTTCTTCAAATAAATTTTCTGCTCCTTTGTCTCTCTCTTCTCCTTCTGGGACACCTATAATCCGAATGTTAGCACACTTGATATTGTCCCTGAGTTCCCTTTGACTGTTTTCATTCTGTCTAATTCTTTTTTCATTTTTCTGTTATGCTTGGGTGATTTCCTCTAGTCTTTCATCTAGCTCACTGATCCATTCTTCTGTATCCTCTACTCTGCTATTGAGTCCCTCTAGTGAATTTTTCATTTCCAGTATTGTATTCTTCATTTTTGATTGGTTCTTTTTTATTCTTTCCAGTTCTTTGTTGATAAGCTCACTGTGTTCATACAGTCTTCTCTCAATATCTGTGAGCATCCTTAGGAGATTTTGTTTGAACTCTTTGTCATGTAGGTTGCTTATTTCTGTTTCATTTAGTCCTTTTTCTGCGGTTTTGTCCTGTTCCCTTGCTTGGAAATCATTCTTTTGTCTCCTCATTATGCCTCTTTCTCTGTGCTTATTTCTGTGTATTAGGTGAGTTGGCTATGTCTCCTCATCTTAGAAAAATGGCCTTATGTATGAAATGCCTTATGAGGCCCAGCAATGTGCTTCCCTCTTGTCACCAGACCAAATGACCAACAGGTGGCCCCTTTGTGGGCTAGTTGTTTCTTTATGCTGTGTCAGGGTTGCTCTTACTGCTGGTACCCAGGGAGTCTAATCCTTCCTTCCCTGGCCAGCTGTTTGTAAAGCCGGTTTGGGGAGCCTCAGCACTGTTGGCTACAAACTCTATCAGCACACTCCTATTGCAGTTTTCCTCTTAATTGGGTTGGTACCCAGTGTAGCTTGTTGCTAGATTCAGGGCTTACAGTTGCGATAGGCCTGAGGCCTACAAGGCTGTTGTCAGTTCTCTTAGGAGTGCAGCTGAGTGGGGCTGGCCCTTGGCATGAGAGCACTCAATTGTTTCAGGCTTTGGAAGGTGTGGCTGATCCTTTTTATGGCTATTTGTGAAGCACAGGTCTTCTGCCTCTGATAAGCCTCACCCCACACAGGACCACACACACATTCAACACAGTCCTGGTCCGTGCACACTTCCCAACCCCCTGTAACATACCCCGACACCACAATGCAGAGGCTCCCACCTCTCCACCAACGCCCCCCACAGTTCACCTGATCCTCACACAGGCCCTGCCCCACAGAGGCAGACAGACCCGTCTGCCTGTAGAGGATCAAGGCACCCAGTGAATGCAGGCTGAAAAGTAGCCTGAGGGCTTGCTGTTGGGTGGGGCCAGTCCCTAGGGTGGGCTGCTTACCCTGGCTGAACTGGATTAAATCTGTGCTCTATTGGGTGTGGCAGACCCCTGGGCTAACAGGCCAAGAGAAGAACCTCAATGATGCCCACTGGGGCCTGTGTCAGCATGCCTGGGCCAGGTCAGAACAATGGTTCCCACCAATGTTTCAGTCTCCAGAGAGGTCCCTCTTCTCACCAAGATGCCCCCAGAGCCCACCAGGTGAGTCTCACTTCACCAAAGGACTGTCAGCCTTCTCTCTGGTGATTTTTAGGTTGCTGCAATGAGTGAGTTTGTGCATGGGCCCTTTAAGACCCAGGTCTTTTTGGCTTTCAGCTGGTAGCTTTTCTAGGGGTATCCTCGCTGCAGTAATAGCCAGCAAAGCCAGACAGTAAGCTCCCTGTCTCAGTGGGCCTGTGTCTGAAGGATGCTTATAGCAGTATGGGTCCCGCTCTGGACCTCACTCCTCCAGGGAGGGCTGCGTACCTTAGGGTGGCTCCCGCCTGGCCAGCTGAGAAGCTCCGCCACTCCCAAAGGTGGCTTTTTTCCTCTCCAGCAGGAATTTCTGCCTCTTCTGCCTTAGTCAGGACTGTCCCTTGTTGTGGGGGTTCTTTTTATCTAGTTTTCAGTTTTCAATCCGGGGTAATTTTTCCAAAAATAGTTATAACCTGGCTGTGTTCATGGGAGGAGATGAGTTCAGAGTCTGCTTATGCCACCATCTTGACGAGATCTCTGTTTCTAATTTCTTAAGGTAGAAGCTGAAGTTATTTTTTTTTTGATTGAAGTATAATTGACACACAACATTATATCAGTCTCAATTGTACAACATAATGATTCGATATTTGTATACATTGAAAATTGATCACCACGATAAGTCTAGTTAACATTCATCACCATACTTAGTTATGAAATTTTTTCCTTGTGATGAGAACTTTTAAGATTTACTCTCTTAGAAGCTTTCCAATATGCAGCACAGTATTATTAACTGTAGTTTCCATGCTGCACCTTACATCGCCATGACTTGTTTATTTTATAATTAGAAGTTTGTACCTTTTGACTCCCTTTACCCATTTCACCCACCACCCCTACTCCCCCCCCCCACCCCCCCCAACCACCGATCTGGTCTCTGCATCTATGAGGTTGGTTTTTTTTGTTTGTATGTTTTTAGAGTCTACATATAAGTGAGATCAGATGGCATTTGTCTTTTTCTGCCTCACTTATTTCACTTAGCACAATGCCTTCAAGGTCCATCCATGTTGTCACATGAAGTTATTGATTTGAGATCTTTCTTCTTTACCAATATAAGCATTTAGTATTATAAATTCCTGTAAGTACTATTTTAGCAGCATTCTACAAACTTTAATATACAGTATTTTAATTTTCATTCAGTTCAAAATACTTTGTAATTTCCCTTTGATTTCTTCTTTGACCCGTGAGTGACTCACAGATGTGAGAGTGTTGGGTATTGTTGTCTCTGATCCTTTCGGAGGGTTCCTCCCCCAGGCTCAGATAACTTCCTCTCGTACTGCGCTGATCCAAACCCTGCACAGACCAGCAAAGTCCTCTCTCTCCGTGGCTCTTCCCTCCCCACTGCTCCATCCTGTGATTCTATCTGCCCTGGTCTCTCTCAACTTTTGGCTTCACTCCTCGACTTGGGGAGTCTCTTGGGCTCTGCCCTCACCCCACAAGGTGGAAACCCTTGCACAGTAACCTGGGACAGTTGTGGGGCTCACCTCGTTCCTGTCTTCCGGGGACCACTATCCTTCATTCTAGATGTCCAGTGTCTTGAAAACCATTGTTTCACGTATTTTCTCAGGTCTCTTGGTTGTTTCAGGTGGGAGAGTAATTCAGTTCCTCTTATCCATGTCGGCTGGAATCAGAAGTTAAGCCAGCGAGCTTCTATTTACTTTACCCATATACATCATTCACCACAGAAACTGTTGGATTGTTGTTTCTGTGTGTAGCTTTTCTGCTGTTTATGATGGTTTGTATTTCTGTCCTGGTAGTCACCGTTTTAATTGTATCTTTCTATACATCTTCAGTTCTTTCTACTTTTCTATTAGTGAATAGTAATGGACAGTATCTATTAGTCCATTACTAAGAGCAATGACACAGTCGGTGTGCCTGCCTCCCTCTTCCTCCTCTTCTTAACAAAGCAATTTCCTTCAACAATATTATCTTTCTTACTGTGTATGTTTGCATGGAAACTTGTGTAATTAAGCTTATATTTCTATTACTTGGGTCTTCAGCTTATTCCCCTCATTCTTATAGTATCTTTAGTATAACCTCGCTGGTAGGATAATGGGGAAAATGTTGACTTAAAGTGACATATTTGCATTGGAGGTCCCAAAAGCATCAGTTTAGGATATAGAGACATGCATCTGAGCCCCGGATCCCCTACATACCAACTCTACTGTGATGAGCTTTGAGTAGCTACTTAATCTATTAAACATCAGTTTCCTAGTCTTTAAGATGGGATAATAATATCTATCATTCAATGTTGTGATGAGACCTAAACAATATAATACGTCTAAAATTCTTATCATAAAGCCTAGTGCGTATAAAGCACTTAGAAAATGTTTAGTTATTGTTACTAATAATAAAACTAAAAGTCAACAAGCAAACATCTATGTAGTACAACCCACACACCAGGGACTGTGCTAGCTGTTTTATACTACTTATTTCATTTAATCTTTACAAGAATCTGTGGCAAAGGCATTGCCCTCATATTACAGATGAAGGAGGGAGACTACAAGAAGCTAAAAACAGAACCAAAGTCACCCAACGCATAAGTGACAGCATTGAAATTAAGACCCAACATTCTGATGTCAAGTTCAGAACTCTCACCACTATCCCACAGTTGCCTTTATGATCCTGAACTCTGTACTGCTAATGAAAGCCCCCTACACACACACACACACACACACGCACACACACACACACACGCACACACACACACACACGCACACACACACACGCACACACACACACACACGCGCGCACACACACGCACACACACACACGCACATGCACACGCACACATGTGCTCTCACTTTATTCTGAGAACAAACTTGGCCTCACAGCTCAGCATACAGACAGGATACACCTGGACGAATATAATTTGCCTGTTTTTCCAAACTCTAGGTTCAGAGTCTGGCTTGCAGACAAGCCACAGATGGAAATCTTCCTGGACTTGGGCCAAGAAGAGGAGAAAGGCTGGTAAAGCTTGACCCATGGCCCGCATAGCACTGAGTGAATGCATCTTAGACTGATACTTAGAGATTAGCTGGAGGAAGTGGGCTCTTGACGTCCACTGGCCTGTCTAGCAGTTTACAAGGTTCTTCAGCATCCACACCCTCTTGGACTTTTCACAGCAGTATTATAGTTGTGGAAGTGGAGGCTCAGAGAGGTTAACATCTTGCCCAAGGCCACACAGCTAATTGGTGATAGGGCCTGGACAACAATCCCAGATCTCCTAAACACTGATCTAGTGCTTTTTGCAGGATAGGACAGATGGCATTCACCCTTTTCACACTTTCGTAGTTCTGTTGGGGGCATAGTTGTACCCCATGGATGTGCAAGAGGAGGATCAAGATTTAACTGGACATGTCCTGTCCTCAGCACTATACTATGAGCTGTGGGGGGACTGGAATGGGCCACCCCAAGATATCTCTCCTTGGCATGAGGATTATTTGGGGCTGGTTACCTTTAAAAACTGCAGACAGGAAAGAAACTCTGAAAAGTAGAATTTACTTCCCCTTTGTTAAGAGACATTTACATTGTAAAGGAAATCTCCATCTTTAAAGGTGTTTCCCTCTCTGTACCAGGAAGAAGGGGGGATGACCTTATCTCTGGAAACCCTTAATCAATGTGGAAGGCAAGGACTTGAATCTGCGTAATAACCTTTCTCCTGTTTACTGTACTTGTCTGGTAACCTCCTGTAACTGACTCCTCCCACCCCCAACATCCTCCTTTGTCATTAGCTGAAGATGATATTTAAGGTGGTGGCTTCAGCCATTTTGGTGAGTTGCTCAGCTTGCCTGAGCCTTTCCCATGTATACACGTTATAAAGCTCTGTTTAATTTTCTCCTGTTATTCAGTCTCATGTGAGTTTAATTCATTCTCCAGCCAGAAGGACCCTGAGTGGGCAGAGGAAATGCCTTCCTCCCCTACAGCTGCAACATATAAAAAGACATAAAAGTGGTCCTTGTTCTCAAGACATTCACTCATTTACTTATTCATTCATTCATTCTAAGAGTTCACTAGGTGCCAGGTTCTGTTAGGAGCTGGGGAATACTCCTTAAGGAGCTCTTTATGTAATGAAGGAGACAGATTCAAAAGTCAGCTGCTCCAATTCAGTGGGAGAAGCTAAAATAAGAGGGTTTTGGGTGTGATGAGCATACTATTGACAGTACTTCACTTTGCCCGCGGGGTCCGGGATGGATCCCCAAAGGGAGCTGATTCCTCAAAGGGAAGGATCCACAGGAGCGGAGGGAGTGGAGTTTGACACTGACAGAGGCAGAAGAGAGCGTGTTACATTCAGAGGACCACAGTGATTCCACGTGGCCAAGGGCAGGGAGGGACAGGAGCAAACCTGAGAGCTGGGCAGTGCTCATGCGAAGGAGTTTAGACTTTCTCCTGTAGACGATGGAAAGACATTCCAAAACATAAGCAGAAAAGTAGTAATACAATCAGATTTGATTAGAAACCTCACTGCGGCACAGGTGGGAGGAAGGGACAGACAGGGAGCGGGACCACGGAAGAGCCCAGTCAAGGTCAGGGCCCACCCTGGGGGCGGTGCTGGGAATGGGAGGACTGCTCTGGCTAACCCCTACTCACATTTTAAGGCTCAACATAGACAGCAACTCAAAGAAGGACCGTCAGTCTGGTGAGCAGCTCCTCTCTGGCACCCTGAAACTTTCTCCCATGCCCTCAAGCAGAGGCAGAGTTCAGTGCTGGTTAACAGCAATGGCCTTGAAGATGGCCTTTTAAGCCATTGCATCCTGCCTCCACTACCATGTGGCCTTGGACAACTTGCTTATTCATGCCGTTGCTCCCATTTCCTTATGTATGGAGTAAAGAGTATAATAGCACCTTTCTCTTAGAGTTGTTGGGATGATTAAATGACTCAACGTGTTTAAAGCACTGAACCGTGTCTGGAAGGACTGTGTGCAATCATAATGGGCTCTTCTTATCCTTACGCCCCTTCAGTGCAGGAAAAGTGGATGTTTCTGGGTGTACCCAACCAGTCAGGGAGCTCCTTGGGGACAGGTGCTCTTGTCCAGCAGAGAGCCTGGGACAGAGCAGGCTCTCTATGAATACCTGTTGAATGGATTGGAGAGGACGCTGAAGACACATTCAAGACAGATCTAGGAGCTGACTCATGCATCACTCGGGGTTGATCGGACGTTAGGGAGAGGGTTAATGCGGAGAATAAAACCATTCCTAGGTTCTGAGCTGGCGCAGGAAGGGGATGATGATGCCATGGCTGAGATGGGGAGCTCAAGAGAAGGAGTTGCTTCAGAGGCATAAGTGGCTGACACGCCCAAGATCAAATCTACAGGCACAGAAGAAGCTGAGGTCTGCACCAGGTCTGTGTGGGTTTACGTCCCATGAACCGTTCACCAGCCCGCACGCCTGTGCCCAGCACAGCACTCCGTGCTGTATGTGTCGAGTGACATGGATCAGATGGGCTGACGAACGCTCCAGTGGGCGGACGTCTTTTGTAGGTACCAGAGCGTCATGGGTACTTTTCTATTCAATGACAAACAGAGGTCTGTGGAGGTACAAGAAAAAAACACCATAAAGAAGAAAAGAAAGTCACCATGAAAGATTAAAGCAGGAAGAATTAGTAACTAATACATCGGGTGAATGAGTATGCTGGCCATCTACCTTCTTTTTCCCTGTTTCTGACACATCAGGGCTTTTTTTGAGGAAGATTAGCCCTGAGCTAGCATCCACTGCCAATCCTCCTCTTTTTGCTGAGGAAGATTGGCCCTGAGCTAACATCCGTGCCCATCTTCCTCTATTTTATGTAGGATGCTGCCACAGCATGGCTTGACAAGCCGTGTGTAGGTCCACGCCCTGGGATCCAAACCAGCAAACGCTGGGCCAGCAAAGTGGAGTGCGCGAACTTAACCGCTGCGCCGCTGGGCGGGCCCCATCAGGACTTTTTTATGATCGGCAGCTTTGTAACATACTCTTGCAAACTGCTAGGAAGATGACTAAAACTATCCACCAGGAAGTTTTGCAAAGTCCAAGCCAAAAAAAGAAAAAGTCATATCAAGGAACCTAAGAACACAGGAAGAGGCCTGGTGACAGGGGAACCAGTCACACGGGCGCCTCCACACACAATTCCAATTTCCATCACCACCTCCTCAGAAACAGGTTCCTGTGTCAAGCTGCTTGCGGGCCTGGCATCCGAGTATTAGGGCAGAAAGAACTGTCTGCATACTTCCTACTTGAAATCGATAAGCTCTCCTTGACTGCAAGCCTGGGTAGTACAGTGGTAATAATTATAGCAATAATGCCTGTAATTTACTGAATGTTTACTACTTCCAGAAACTTGTGAGTGCTGTACAAATGCTATGTCATTTAAACCTCATCAAATCCTACAAGAAACATACAGTTACCCCCATTTGAAAGGTGGGGAAACTAAGACTCAGAGGTTAAGTAATCTGACCAGGGTCACTCAACAAGTGGGGAAGCAGGGTCTGACCCCAGCTTGCCTGACTCCAAAGCTCGTGCTGCAGACCCTGCTCTGGGCGCAATGTCACTCCTGCCTCCTGTGAATTCGGGGCTGCACATAATCTAACTTCATCCACATGAGCCTCGGCGAGGCATGGAGCTGGCCTTCTAACTCCAGGGACAACAAGACAAGAGGACCCCCCGCTCAAACGCTCTTTGTCAGTCCAAAAGAAGTAGCGGGGTGTCATGCCTGGAGCAAGAGGCATGGAGTCAGAGAACTGGGGCCAAATACCTACTTTGCCACTTACTGGCCGTGAGGCTTCTGTTCGGTCACTGACATTCTTTGGGCCTCTGGTAGTTTCTTAGTTTTCACATACCACACCCCCTGCCCCAACATATACACACACTTTGGAATATGAAATAAAAGGGGGTTCATCTAAATGATCTCTCAAAGATTTTAGAAAACGGATTTTTTACATTTCAACCTCTGTATCTTTTCTAATAAAAACTTCTCTAGTTAAAAAGTAATACGGACTTACAAAGAAAGGGCGTGCTCGTTCAAGAAAGAGTAACAGACACTTGTTTAAGAAGGATACAGAAGAGTAGAATGAAAAGTCTGATTCTTTTTAGTGCAAATGGAGTTGCTATTCAAATTCTGAATTTAAAGGACTATCAAAGAGGCTTGCTACAGCTTTAACATTTAACAACAACAAATCATCTTTGGGCACGTCTTGTCACTTTCCTAAACATTTCTTGACTTGTCTTTTGAAGATCTTTACACATCATATCTACTTTTCAGTGTTCACGTATAAAGATTTAACAAGTTCCTCTGAAGACTTTTTTAGTCTTTCGATGACTGAAAATAAAATAAAACAAAACAAAAACCTCTTGGAAAATATTTTTTTCCAAAATAATGCATTCCACCACCTCTTGCTAAGAACCCACTGTGTCCGGGACTTGTGCAAGGAGACACCCAGGATGCAGCGGGGTCCTCGGTGAGGAGGCCCAATGCCTGGCGGGGGGGGGGGGGGGGAGTGTGAATGAAGGTTAAGTACCTGTGGGAGCACATGGGTCGAAACATTAATTCTGTCACAGAGGAGTGGACAAAGGCTAGATCTGGAAAAGTGGACTGGTGTCAACAGGTGGCAACATCTTACAAAGACAACCCCCTAGACAGGCTCTTGTTTGGTTATCTGGTGCTAGAGTGACATATAATTTATCTTCCACCCTGGGGCACTCGATAATGAAAGGGGAACTACTGATAAATATGTCAGGACATTGGGTGGAAACCAGAACTTCCTGGGCAAACAAGATCATGTGGTTACCCTGCTTCATGCTAACATTTTGTCGTTGTGAAAAATGGGGCTCTGAATCTCATTCCATGCACATTGAAACCTGTGATGGAAACGGCCCGTTCAAATGCCCCAGGTGAGGCCTCCCCACCCCACTGACTTTCTGAACAAGCTGCGGAGGTCTCTCTAACAATGCCTTTCAGTCCTGTTCCTGGCATCTAGTATAAGATCAACACGGCAAACAAATGGTTCAAAGTCGGGAGCACGTTCTTGGGTCATCCTTAAATTAGTTTTGTAGTAATGCAAGATTTTCCAAACCACATTGATATTCAGCCTTAGGAGGTTCTGGTTTTCCCACAATGCTTTGGGGACCCACTCAATGCCCTAACTCTCAGTGTCTCCACTGGACGTTCCCTGACTTGTTTAATTGTGTGCTTGGCTGCAGTTCCAAAGAGGCAGCGAAGATGCTCTCTTTGCAGGGACTGTTTGGAAAAGTCTTGGGAGCCGAAGAGGAAGTCCAACACATTTTAAAACAGGACTGTTGTCATCTAGATGTCACATCCGTTAGCATGCCAAAGGGCAGAGGGCATAGCATGCGCAAAGGCCCGGAGGCAGGAACAATCTTGGAGCATGCAGGCGACTGTGTGGAATTCTCTGTCAGGGAATGGGGTTAGGAATATGGTGGGGAAAGACGCCAAAAGGGTGAGTTGGGACCCAATTGTGAAAGGCCTTGAAGGCCACCGTAAGGAGTGTGTACTTTAGCCTGGGAAGGAGGAGGCTCTGGAGCTACTCAAGCAGGATACTTGTTTTCTGGAAAGAGAGCAAACCGAACAAAGCCAAGCCAAGCCAGGCATCCTGGGGCCCATTTCTCCCTTCAGTGTGCAGTCCAGATTTCCTGCAAATAGTTTGTCAAGGTGTTCCCTGGCCCGTGCTCCTCACACACCACCCCCAAGGGAACGTATCCCAATTAGCTGGTGATTATAGACACAATGCCTGGTGCTCTGAGTTCAGCCCAATCCCAAACAAGGCTGCGGTGGAATGCCCGCGCAGCCCCGGCTCTTTCCCCCAGCGGGATTCTGTGGGTGGGGGCCTAGGCCAGGCCTTGACAGGTGAGAGCGAAGCCTTCTGTCTCCTGACCACCCAGTTGTAGACTGCTCCTGAAGCCTTCCTTTGGGGGAATTTATAGTCTTTCTTCTCTCAAAGCTCTACCCAAATCACGTCTGTCTGGAGTCCAAGTCCAAGGTCAGGAAGCAAATGTAAAAATGGCAGCTTTGCTCTTTTCAGCTATTCAGGATGCCTAGCAACAGACTGGCTGGACAGGTAGCAGGCTCCTCGTCCCCAGAGGCATCCAACAGGCGCGCTGCAGGGAGGGCTCCCGCCAGCAGCAGGGGACCAGAGTCCGAGGAGCGAGGCCCCTCCGCCCTGTCCAGCTGCTCCCGACCTCTGAGCCTGTTTCCTCAGCTGTGACACAGCATCAGAGTCACGCCTTCTCCATAGGATTCTTCAGGAAAATAAACAGGGTAATGAGGGCACTGGGTCCAAAGCCCAGCAGTAGTACGTGCTCAGGAACAGCCGGCGGCAATCGTGGCTAGCACAGGCAGCGACGGCGGGGGAGCCCGTGCTTCCGGGGTGAGGCGGTCATTTACCTCTGAGGATGACCTCTAACTCGGAAGATTACACAAGGACAGTCCTACAGCCAGAGAACTGATCATTCAGTTCTCATTCAGAGAACTACCCTTCAAAGGCCACCGAGCTGTGGGACCAAACTTCTCCTTTTGCAGAAGGAGAAATAAACTCAGAGAGTGGAAGAGACAGGCCCAAGGCCACACAGTAAGTTGGAGACAGATTCGCATGAGAAACCAGGTCCCCGGACACTTACCCCGTGCTTGGTCACATTCTTTTTACGGTTCGCTTTCTGTTAATAAGCAAAATTCAGAATCTTAGTGATCGTGCCTTCCTTCATTGGACGTCGACCACTTAGAGATTCCAGAAGTTTATCTATATTAACTCATCCATCCTTGCAGGGACCCCGTGAGGCCGACCTTACTGTGAATCTCATCTCATGGATAAGAAAAGAGAGGCAGTGCAAGCTTAAGTCACTTTTCCAAGCCTCACAGCTCTAAGCGGTGAGGCCACCGCCCGAGCCGGGCCATGCATTTCACCCCAAAGCCAGACTGACCCTACCACACGGGAAAAGGGTACAGTGTCTGCCTCAGAGGAGCACACTCCCAGAGGAGAGACACAGTGCCCAGGGTGTGCAGTCACATGTCAGGACACCAGAGAACAACAGAGGGAGGGTTTCGTTTTACAAGGGGAGGAGGGAGACAGCGAGGAAAGCTGCCTGGAGGAGGTGACCTTTATCCAGTTTCCAGAGCTGCCCGGCCCCTGAGAGCAGAAGGCACTCCCCGCCCGGGGGCACCTTTGCTGAGGTGGCTGTGAAGGGCAGGGCGGCAGCTCAAGGGGCACGGGAGGGGGGAGGTCCGGGCACCAGCGCGACCTCGGTGTGTGGCAGGGCGAGTCACTGCCCCTCCAGGGGCCTGCCTCCCCGTCTTAGCATGGGACCCTGACGCCTGCCTGCGAAGCTGTTTGAAGATCAAATGGGATCAGAGCACCCCTTCCACGCCCAGGGTCATTCCTCTTTCTTTATTTACCTCTCATAAAAGTATTCCCCTCAGAAAAAAATTTTAAATGAGCCTGTTTTTTCACATTTCTGCTCACAGTAGCATTAGCAGTAATCCTGAGAGTCGTCATTAGTCATTCGTAATAACAATATAATTAATAATAATGCTAATTGCCATTGACTGCGGGCACTAAGTGCTTGATATATATAATCTATATTTGTTTAATTTACTCTTCAGAGCAGATCTAAAGATAGGCATCACTCACCCCATTTTATGGATGGGGCGATGAGGCTGAGGGACTACGGAACTCACGCGAATGTCACAGGCTAGGAAGCGGCAGGGCTGCTGTTCTCACCCTGATCTGTGTGTCCAGAGAAGTTCGTGCTGGTCTTGGCAACGTCGCTCAGCCTCGCCCGGAAGGAAAGCAAACCTCCTAAGAGCTTCGCTCACACGCGGGAACGGGAGGCCCCAGTGCGCGGGGGAGAGGCCTGTAGAGTGGGAGATGGTCCAGCGTGGAGGGCGCGCCCGGGGCCCCTCAGCCTCCGCCTCAGCCCCCAGACGCCCTGGAGGGAGGGCGACCTGCGCTGGAACCCTGAGCCCCGAAATCGCGGGTGCTGGGGTCATCCTGCACCCCCGGCCCGGGGCTCGGGGCCGCCGGGAGTCCACCTGCTGTCTGCTGGGTCCGCTTCCCGCGGCCTCTTTCTGCCGCGCTCGCTCAGCGCCCGCGCTGTAGAGCCCGAGGCCCGCAGGCCCGGCCTCGGCCAGCGCTCCCCAGTCTGAGCCGCCTCCTCCGGGAGGCCACCGGGCGGCCTCCTCCTGCAGCGCCTGCGCCCGCGAAGCCAGGGACGCCGCCAGCCCCTGGATCCTGGCCCTGCGCCCTCCGCCTCTGAGACAGAGTAGACCCCCCAACCCTCTGAATTTGGACTTATTTCACTGGAAATGGGGATAAATAACGTCTTGCCTTTGGATTAACACACGTACAGTGCCCGACACATAAGAAGCGCTCAATACGCAGGCGCTGTGTTGGTCTACTTGTTGTCGTTGCTGCTCCTGTTACAGTGGGTTGGGCAGCCTGCCCTGTGAGGTTGGAAGCTCCCATCGCTCAGTGTTCAAGCGCAAGCTGAAAGATTCGGAAAAAAAAAGAAAAAAACAGAACAGGAAGGGACCATACTTGCCGGACCCAGACGCTGACCAGGTCACTTCCCAATCGCCTGGGAAGCTCGAGCCCCACGTCAGACCCATGGAATCAACCCCGAAGACAGCTACTTTAAGAGCGTGGCTTCATCTTGTAAACCCCTGATAGAAGCCAATAATCCCTACATTTTTCATCTTCAAAAGACCCCTGTGTTAGTTCCTCCTACCCCATTGGTTGCACAATGTGAAATATTTTATTGACCAAACTAGATCTGTTAACTAATAAGTAATTTATTTACTCTTTACATAAATTATTAACCAGAGACTCAGAGTTCAGTCAACAAATATTCATTCAACAAATATTTATTGAGTAACTACTGTGTGCCAAGCACTGTGCCGGGTACTGGAGATGATGGAGAAGAAGGCAGACAAGAGCTCTGTCCTCATGGACTTACAAGTCTCGGGAGGGAATGCAGAAAATGAACAAGGATTCAAGTACTGACGCCGAAACCAAGAGCATGCGCTGAGCGTCCGACACCCAGTGTTCCTATAGCGAGCAGATCCAGGTCCAGTCAAAAGCAAAGTTGCTGCATCGTTTCCTCATACGGCCTCCTTATAGAGAAAGGCAGATGGCCTTCCTCAGCATGCGCACACACACATGTACACACGCACCACGGCACTGTTACTTTCACGGATCCCAAGAGGTCCAGGGTCCTTGGATCAAGAACATCAAGGCCTTGTGAAGAAAGGAAGACCCTTCGGACCTTATTCCTGCTTATGTGGCCAGTCTCATCTCCTGCACGCCCAGGCAGGTGCCCCAAACCCTCACAACAGAGTGGCTGAGGGGTGGGGTCTGAGCGAGGCTGCCTGGGGCTGAACTCCAGCTCAGTGCCTTCCCAGCTGTGTGACCAGAGGCACACAGGCGAGCCCTCTGTGGCCCGTGTTTCCTCTTCTGTGACGCGGTCTGGCCAACAGTACCTTCTTCTCTGAGCTGTTGTGGGAATCACAGAGATGGTACTGAGCGTGGGTGGTGGGCACTCAGTATGTGAGCTGTTAGGACACTGCAGATGCTCTCTGCTGGCGCAGCCCTCCCTCCCTCTGCCTGGGGAGCACAGAGCTACTGGTGCAATGTCCCGTGCTCTCTAGAGCCTTCCTTGCTTTCCTTCACAAGCGCTTTGATGCTTTTTCCCCTAAGTCCCCGTGGCTCCCATCACACACCTCCTCCAGCACCTCCCAGACTTCAGTCAGGTTTCTCATTGTTGTCTAGTTGCTTTCCTTCCTCTCCAGATTACCAGTTCTTAAAGAGCAGGGGCCACATTTTATGCATCTTCTCATCTCTAGGGACGAGACAGTCCCTGAGACAGACTGAGCACTTCCACTGTCTGTTGATTTATGAATTTATGGATGACGGATGGATGGGTGAAGTGACACATGCAGGATCACAGAGTTGAAATCCAGGGTCTACGTTTAGTTTATGCTGGGAAAATTACTTTTCTGAGCTTCTGGTTTCTCATCTGGAAAGCAGATCTGACAATAACAGTACCTAGGTCTTGGGGTTGGGAAGGGTAAAGGAGGTTCGCGTAATGTAAATGACAGTGTTTAAGAGTATGAGCTCTAGAATCAGATTGCTTGGGTTCAGGTCCCAGTTCCACCTCTCAGGAGGTGTATGATCTTTGACAAATTCTTAACCTTGCTGTGCCTAGAGAAGACAGATCTTCAAACAAAAAAGAGCTCCTCATTATGGGCTGTTCGGAGAATTAAGAGACACGCTTTGTCAAGGCCCCCGTGCCTGGCACAGAGTAGGTATTCAAGAAATAAATACTGGTTCCCTCCCCCCGCCGTCTCCAAACCCTGTAGGTACTGGCCTCTAAATGCCCAACAGCTGTTCAAATGCCACGTTTTGCTCCCAGTGACTAAGGTCCCTTAAGCCAAGGCTGGAAAGCTGGCTCGAGAACTAAGCTTCCATTCGAGTGCCGAATCAGAGGCAGGGAATGTAGCTGACTGCTTTATTTAATTAATAAGGAAACTTTTGAAAAGGGGCAGTTTAAAATCAACAAACATGCCGAGGAGATTGAAAAGCAGAGCTAACCCACGATTTCCTATGTCCTTGGAATAGTCCCTTCTGGAAAAGCATGAATAATGGGATCATCCAAACCCAAGTTAATGTTTTACAAACTGTAAAGAGCAGTGATCCAAATGGTTTTTGGAAAAAACTAACCAATTAATCAGTGCACTACATTGTAGCAATTCTTGAATTTCCTACGACGTTATCGCAATATATTCTAATAAACGCATTATTCAAAATTCTCCAGTGGTCACATGTCTGTTACTAAGCCAAAGAGTATGGAAGAGAAAGAAGATATTTTCATTTTGGACCTAGAATGCCATTACACTCCCAATTCCCCCAAACCTCCTCTTTTTTCTGGGATTTGGAGAAGCCTGAAATGAGGGTGCTGGGGCCCTGAGAGCTGGATTGTCAGTGGCTCACCCAGCAAGCATTTGGCGGCTCAGTTGAAGGAGAGGGCAGGGGCCTCAGCAGGACCTACAGGGATAAGCCACACAGTTTGTGGGGGACAGAGGGGCAGGAATTTTATTAGCAAAACCAGCTGCCTATCAAGTAGGGCCTATGTCTGAACTTTGGAAGATAAGAGAGAATTAGAGCTGTCAGTTTTAACCTCAGGCCTCCAAGGATGGGGAAGAAAGGAGGGGTGGGGGGCTACTCCACTTCCTTTTCCTCAAACAAACTCTACCTGCATCTTCCACCTTGATCTTTCTTGACCTAACACCTACCTACCCATACCTTAAGCGGGGTCAGACACCGGTTCCAAAAGCTCGCTCGCGATCTCTCCCATTTGAGAAAGAATCTCTCTCTTCTTCCTCACGTGCCTGGGGAAATTTGTGTCCCCATTTTAAGGCTTCTTACACAGTTCTTTAATTATAGACTGCCAACGTTCTTCATTCCTCTCTGCCCTCTTAGCCTCTCTTTTTTAATAGTTTTATGGAGGTATAATTGACACACAGTAAGTTGAATGTATTTAAACTGCACAATTTGATATGTAGAGACCTATGAAACCATTGCCATCACCCCCAAAGTTCCCTCTGGCCTCCTTGCCTTCTTCCCTCCTGTCTCCCTTCTCCAAACCACCACCCATCTGCTCTCTGTCGCTGTAGATGAGTTTGCATTTTCTAAAGTTCTTAATAAATGGAATGATATAGTGTATACTTGTTTTTGACTGACTTTATTCTCTGAGCACAATTATGTTGAGATTCATCCATTCAACCTTCACTCTCCCTGAAATGTGGGCTCCCCTGGGCAGAAACCAGGCTCACCCAGGGCACAGAGCTGGATACTGACACAAAGGAAGACCCATGGTGCAGGACGCTGTGCTGTGACGGGTAGACCTCTGGACTTGGCTCCAGAATATGCATGGATCTCAGCCCAGATTCCACCACTGACAGCTGGGTGGCCAGGAGTGAGTCACTCACAATGCAAGCCTCAGTTTCCTCACTTGTCAATTGCAAGCGATGCTCCCCCTCCCTGCTCTGCAGAGAGCTCTGTGAGACTCCACTGAGCCAGGAGATAAAGTGCTCTGTAAACTGTGAAAGGTCAGTCCTGGGCAAGGGATTAGGCCTGGATCAAGGCCGCAGCACGCTGGGAATGCCCCAGCCCCCAGGGTTATTTAAAGGCCACCTTGTCATCCAGGGAAGCCACGTGGATTGGCGATTCCCTGCAGAAATGGCCAATAAGGGCTAGGCCTGGTGGCCTTTAATCCTGGCCCAGTCACCAAAATGTCATGGATTCTTTTCCCTTAACCATCCCCCCTTCCTCTGCCTGGGCTGTGTTTATTTACAAGGTCTCCCTCCCAGAGGGCCGCGTGGGGCCAGAGGATTCCTCCTGGCCTGGAGCCGGCAAACACGGGCAGCCTGTCTGCTGGGGGCTCCAAGGACTGCAGGAAGGGGAACCAATCGGAGGAAGAGGGGAAGGGGGGAGCCCACCAGGCCTGGCACAGAGGGGACAAGATGGGGAGTGAGAGAAGGAAATAGTTGTCTCCTATTTAAAACTGACTTGACCTACAGAATCATACCAGGTGTGAGGAAACTTCCTACCTCCCCTGATGAACTGGATTTCTCATTTGCTGTTGCTTTGTAAAGAGCAGGGAGGTGACCTGAAGGACATAGGAGCCGAGTCAAGGCCTTGTCACTCATTTCTTGTGTGAGCTTGGCGAAGCCACATTCCCTCTCTGGCTTAATTAGAGCGACCATTTCCGGAATACCTACCTTGCATCCGGCACGGCGCTACATTTTCTATGTGCTTTTTAAATGTCACCCTCCATGCTATACTGACAGGTGATAGTCTTCCACTCATTTTATAGTTCATGAAGGTCAAGTAATACGTCTGAGGTCACCTAGGATTTGAGCCAAAATTTGAACTCAGTGCTGACAAAGAACCCACGTTCTTTTGAGAACTTGAGGACAGCAGTTCTCAAGGAAGGAACTTAAACATACATTATTTCCTGGTCGTGCTCTGGGAAAAGAAGGCTCTGTGACCGGTTTAATATGGGGAATGCCTCTTACAGTGTCCCCATCATAAAAACCATGGTGCACTTTTGTGTCTAGGTTCTGAGAAGTCTTGGAACGAAGGAACTCAACTTTTTTTCAATCAAGAATTTCCCGTGTTAAGTTGATCATCAATCTTTTTTTCCTGTACCATCTATTCATATTTGAAGGCACTGACTGGGAACCATGGTTGAGTCAGAGCTGGAGGGATTACAGAGTTCATCCATCTTGCTACAAGAAGTCTATTACCAATGCCTTTCGTTAACTTCTCCAGTGAGGGGAGGCTGACCGCCTGGTGAGACAGCCCGCTGCATTGTTGCACAAACACAGTGGCTGGAACAGCGCTGCCCAACAGAAAGATATTGCAGTTCCCAATTCTTTAGAAGCCACAGGAGAAAAGTAAAAAGGAATGGGAAAATTAATTTTAATGATATATTTTAACTAATCCAAGGGACCTAAAATTATCATTTCAACATGGAATCAATAAAAAAGCAATTATTGAGATAGTTTACATTCTTTTCTTTTTAAATTAAATCTTTGAAACCCAGACTGGCCACATTTCAAGGGCTCAGTAGCCACCTTTGGCTCATGTCTACCAAACTGGACAGCTTGGTGTTAAAAGCCTCTTCTCAGGCCGTACTGAATTCTTCCCGCCTGGGGCTCTCCCCTGTGATCCCAGGGTGTGAGGGCACCGTCTGTGGAGGGATAACTCAGCCCCCACTGCCAGGAATGAGTTCTGTTTGGCTCTGTCCTGCACACGCCCATCAAGTGCCCCCACCATGGGGCTCAGCCCTCTGGCAGTGATCTGAGGTCTGTCTCCCTCTTACAAAGGTCTTTCCAGACTTTAAAGCGCCGTGTCAGTCAAAGGTCTCATTCTCCTAACTCCTAGTGTGCAGGCTCAGAGTGACCAGCATTTTCAGTGGTCTCATCATACTGCTATTTTACATTGAACCTCTAGGTAGCTGCTAATGCAGCATGCAGCCTGGGCGTTCTCCCGGTGTGGTCCCAGCTGTGAATGCAGGTCCAATCCTTGGACCTGAGCTGGGCCCAGGCCTCAGATTACTAAAGAGGTTCTGAACGGGAGCCCAGGGAAGCTGCCTTTTGCCTTTTGTTGTTCTTGCTAAACCCGCAGATCATCCTCCTTCTGTTTTGCAAAGGAAGGAAATATTGTTATACTTTCCTCACTAGAGACATCCTCCTCTTCACAGGTCGACCGTCTTCCCATCCCCTGACCTTTCAGGAAGGAGGCGGAGGCCCCTGGAAAGGCTCTGGAGGAGACCCCAGGAGCTCCGTTGCCCTGTCTAGTGCAGGGGTATTTTTAGAGCTGGCCACCTTGACAAGGAAGCCGTTCTGGAGCCTGCCCTCCCCCCACACTGGCCGCCAGCCTTCCTCCCTCCCTCCTGGCCGCTCCTTTCCTATCATCCCTGTCAGCACGTGGGTCCCTGTCCCTGCTGCCCTGAGAGAGAACTGAGCGAAACCATAGCCCAGGGCACTGACAGCCACAGGGGAAGCCAACCGCGACCTGGTGCTTGAGGAAGAAGCTGCGCACGTTGAGAAGAGGGAGCCTGGAAATCCTGCACTTGGGCTCTCTCCCTGGAGGCAGTCGCGGAGCCTCGCTCTCCTGGGCCTTTGGAAAGCAGAGGCCTGAGAACCAGAGAAATGGGGTGGTGGATGAAGAGGCCACAGAGATGGGGGGCTGGGGACCCGGCTGTGCCGGCCATCCGAACTACAATGAGCCCCTTACCCTCGAGCCCCGAGTTCTGCAGCTGGAGAGGGAGCAGGGAGGAGGGGTGGGGCCTGTGTTCAACGACTGCGTGTCCGGCCTCCTCCACGGTGGGGTGAGAGGACTTGGGCCTCCCTCTCGGGGGTGGCAGTGGGCATCACACGGGACAGCAGGTAAAGCCCAGGCACCCAGTGGGCGTGCAGTACAGAGGCCCCTGACAGTGACCTCCGACCCCAGCGCTTCACACAGCGTCTGCACGGAGTGCACTCTCCACAAGGGATGTTCACCTCCACTCTGGTAGCTCAGGGCTCCTTCCCCTCTAAGTCTGCATAAAACCTCTCCTCCAACTGTGCCCTTTGTCAAATCGCCCAGCCCTGCGCCCCTGTCGCCTGTGGTTCAGTCTTGTAGCCGACGTCAGAAGCCCCTTCTCCAAGGCACAGCCCCATGGTGCCCCAGGCAGGCTGCACATCTGTGCCCCCGTGGCACTGGATCTTGAGACCCTGGACCTGGCCCAGGTCAGCAGTCCTCCCAGGGTCTGACCCCAAGCTAGCAGGGCCAGATGGAAAGCTGGACCCGGGGTGGGGGGACAGCACAGCCCTGCCCCAGCTTCCCCGGATGTGGGTGTAGTGATTAGAAGGATCCAGGCTCCTCAGAGGAAGCGCCCTGCCTCCTCTGTCATGTGGGCGGGCTGGACTTCTCCAGCAACTGAAGAAAGCTCAGAGATTGCTATCAGAGGCGGCTAACTCCCTGGCATGCATCCTCCCCGTCCTGCTTCCCACTTCCCTTCCCCAGCCATTTCCTTCCCCTCCTCCACTTCCTCCTCCTCCTCTTCCTCACACCGGTCTTCCACCTCCTGCTTGTCCCCACAGCTGTGCTTCTGACCCAGGTGACAGCTACTCCATTCCTAAGTGGGATTCCCAGCAGAGGGCAGAGAGATTGACTTCTCCCTGTGGCCTCGCACCTCCCCTCCTCTCAGTCCTTCCACAAAGACGCCCTGGGGCCTCTCACGCCAGGCACTGGCCAACTGCTCAGAGGCCTGGCCAGGCGCTAAGACGACGGCTGGTTAGCCTGGTGGGCCGGCGCCACGGCGGCACTGCCAGTTAGCTAGGGAAGTTGCATACTAGAAGCGTGCCATCTTTGACTACCTCTCTACTGTCTCAAAGTCCTGCAAACACACTGTTTCTAGTGTCGTTTTACTGTCATCCGATGTATTACCTTAATCTTAACTAGAAGGCGCCACTTTTGGAGAATGTAATTACAGAAAGAAGTGGCCCTTGTTTCGTCCCCATCCCCTGCCCACTAGAATAGAGAAACAGTGTGCTTAACAGGACAAAAGCCTGAGAGTGGTGCCAGCCAGCTAAGGCTACCATGCGTGGCTTCGGTGCAGGGTTCAGGCAGGAGGGGAGGCTGCAGAGAAGGCTGGAGACCAGCACGGGACAAGCCACGCAAGAGCAGCCGCTGGAAGCCATTGCGCCTCCCGCTGTGCAGCAGGGGCTGACTGCAGCAAGGACGTGGAGGCTGCTCTGGAGGAGGCAGGGTAGCAGCAGGGACACCTCAGGGAGACGCTGACAGTTCTTGCCCCGCTGAACCGCCTCACTCCCTAAGCCTTCCTGCTGAGCCTCCCTGACTTCAGGAGCCTGAGGGGTTCCTGGGATGTCTTCAACCTTCCTCCTCACCCGCCTTCTGCGTCTTACTAGCTGGGTGACCTCAGGCAAGTCCTTTAGCCTTTCTGGCTTTATTGTTTCCATCTGTAAATGAAAGGAAATGTGTGTGTGTGTGTTGTGCACGCGCATGGGTACACACGCACATACCAAGGGTTGTTATGAAGCTTAAATAAATAAGACACTGTGGGAGGAGGCCCTTGGGAAAGCACAGGCAGTTCTCGATCTCTCCTGGCCCCCAGCTGCTATTCCCATTCCACAAGGGGAAATCCTCACTCGGAAGCCGCATGCGCGCTGGCATGGGTCCCAGGGCGCGTGCCCGCGGAGGGGGTTGGTCTCTGCCTTTCCATTTCCCTTGTTGACTTCCAGCATGAGTGTTATGGCTCGAAGATGGGCAGGCGGTTCTCCATGACTTGGCCAGCCGCCAGGCTGATGTCCCACCTTGGCTTCCGGGGGGACAGACCTGCTGAGGCTCCACGAACGATGTCAAGGACCCAGAGGGGCCCAAGGGGCCTCCGCCCGGGCCGGGGATCTCAGCCATCTAGACAAAGCTGGGCGAGGACTTCCTATGTTCAGGCTGCAGCCCCAGATTACCTGCCACCTCTACAAGGCCTTTAAGCAAGATGAAGAAGTGAAACCGCGGAGGTGATCTGAGCCAGAAAAGAGGGCAACAGGGGAGGAGAGAGACGCCCAGGAAAAGCACGGAGCTGCCACAGAGGCCGAGAGGTGCGAGTAAGCGGGAGCGGTCCGCAGGCAGCCCCGCAGCACAGCTGCTTGACTTTAACTTAGACCCCGCCCTCTCTCCCACTGCCGCACCCCATGGGTTAGCGACTTCAGAGCGTTCTAAGTCTTGAGGAGCCATCTTCGCTTCTCTAACCCTGTGGCCACTGCGTGGAACTCATAGCTCTTTCTGGCCTAGACTAATGAAAACAGCTTCCTGACTGTTCCTGCCTGCAGGTGCCCCGCGTCTGTGCACCCCACAGCTGCCCAGACGACCCATCGATTGTGATGTGTCCCTCTTCTGCTTAAACCCTTCATGGCCCCCACCACATCCTGGGTCAATTCTACAGCTCAGCGCCCAGGCCCCTCCGTGACCTGACCCCATCATCTACCTCTCCTGCCTGTTTCCCATCAAAACCCACACATACCCTGAGTTTCTGCCAAGCTAAACTTCAGTCCCCCAATGAGGCATATTCTTCCATGCTGCCTGCTGGCCTTCCCTTTCTCCAGAGCCCCCCCCCCCCCACCCCTGTTTCCCCGGCTAACTCCTCCCCCTCCCTCGAAGGCAGCGAAGAAGTCACCGCTGCTAGAAAGGTCCTCATGCCCCATCCTGTGTGCGCTGGGAGCCCACCGTACCTACAGCCCTGGCACAGAGGCTCTTAACCCAGCATCAGAATTCAGGAGCTTTGTGAACTTGCATGGGGGAAAAAATGCATCTTTATGTTCCCTGACATCTGCCTAAAACTTAACATTTCTTTCGATTGCGAATGTAGGTTCAAATCACAGTGGTGGCTGCTGTCCCTGTGACGTATCAACAGCAGAAGTCACAGAAATGTTCATATCATTTCAGTTATTGCAGATTATCTCACAAATTGTCTATGCGCATCAGTACTTTGAAATTTCAATAGTTAATAAACCTGTAGATCTGATTATTTAACATGTAAACAGACACTCAGAAATTACTGCCAATTTGATTTTTTTCTTTGTAGTTTGTTAATTCTTTTTAAAAATAATTGACTTCCTTTGCAATCATAGACGTTTTACTTTGTGCGTTTTAAGATGTTGTTCTGAAGAAGGTGCCTGGGCTTCAGCAGACTGCCGCAGGCTTCCTGCCGTGAACACTCACACTTTCCCCGGCAGAAACCTGTAACCCTCCTCTGGGACCGTCGGTTCATCCTGTCTATCTCTGTCAACAGATTTTGAGCAACTTAAAAACAAGAGACCTCACGTTTACCTGCAAAGCTTAATACAGCGCAAGGCACCAAACATTTTTTAAAATATTTTTTTGGAATGTAGAAATAAATGAAGACAAAGGAAGGAAAGGAGGGAAGGAGGAAGGAACGGAGGGAGTAAACTTGATCTTCAAAGAGCGTCTGCTCTTCCCTCCATCTGGGACACTCCCCAGATGTCCCCAGGACCTGCTGTCTTCCTCCTTTGCGTCTTTGCTCGAATGCCCTCTTCTCAGGGAGGCCCTCCATGGCACCGCCTTTGAAGTCACATTCCCCCAGCCGCTGCCCAGGTGTGCTCTGCCCTTCCTCCAGGCTCTGTCATCTTCACGCTTATCGCCAGCTGATATACTATATTTTTCTGACTTTTTATTCATTGATGGCCTGTCTCCTCTCACTAGAATGTCAGCTCCGTGAAGATGGGGACCTTCGTCTCATTCATTCATTTCTGTATCTCTGGCGCCTGAAATGGCACCTAACAGATAATAAACGTTGAGTAAATGTTTGTTGAATGGATGAATGGGAGCAAGCAAGTGGTGAAGACCAGTCAGCTGATTCAGTCCCCATTCTGCAGATAAGGGAGCCAAAGCTGGGAGGGTTTAAGGCCCAGGCCCCAGAGGGAGTTGACCGCAGAATAGAATGGATGTGAGTGAGTGGTGAGAAGAAGCGTGGATTGCTGGGTTGGGCACGGAAGGAAGGACAAGCACCCCGGGCCAGGAAGCTCGGTCCTAAGGCACAGTGCATCTCTTCGGTGGAGAGACAGCAGAGCCCCAGGAAGACTGGCCTGAGTTGTGGACGGGCTGGAGGGGCAGCAGGAGGCTCCTCGGGCACATGTCTTAGCTTTAGGCCACTGCTGTTTGAGCAACAGCCCAGACGTGTACAACTCCTGCCACTCTGTCTGCTTCTGGTAAAAGCCAAGGCCTGTTCACCCTGTCAGGTCTGGCAGCTCAGAGGATCTCTGAAAGATCCAGGAACCGAAATAAGTGGGTCCCCTGGCCTCCTCAGGACTCTTGTGCGAACCTCTCCCCTAGTGCTCACCCTGCTAGGCTGGGATGTTCCCTTTTCTGTGAGCTCACTGATAACAGGACCATATCACAGTCTTCTCTTGTTGGCAGTGAAAGGCCGGAGCCTGGCACGTGGTAGGTTTTCAGCAACTAGTTATTGAAGGAAAAACCGTGGTTAGAAAGTTGCAGTTGTTATGATGCAGAAAGTTATGATGGGCACTAGACTCAGTCATGGGATGAGCTTTGATTGGGCTCTGACAACATAACAGGTACTGTGCTGGGTGCCTGGGCTACAGAGGGGCGTGCAGTGGGGCCCCTGACCTCCAGGAGCTCACGGCAGGGGAGGAGACCGAGACGTGAACAGACACTGACAAGGCATGCCCAGGACTGACTGGCTGCCCTTAGGAAGGCCCCCGCGTCTCCTGGCACTTACCAACCTGAAGTTATAGTATTATTTACTTATTCATTCTCCGACTGTCTTCCCACAAGAATGTAAGCTCCAGGAAGGCAAGAGTTCTGTCTCGTCCATGTCTCTACCCCCAGCACATGGTAGCTGCTTGCTCAGGCAGTCTCTGTGAATGAGTGCATGGCTTGAGGAAGCACAGAGGGCTGTGGGTGCCTAACCAGGTTCTTGGGCGGGGCTCGCAGAAGACTTGTGGGAGGGGGAGGGCTTGACCAAGAGTACAGCGTTCCAAAACCTATACCTCCTTCCACGTTCCTTATTTCGTGACTTCCTCACAAGTCTGCGAGGTCGCATCCACTTTATGAATGAAGAAACAAATCTCAGAGAAGCGGAATCAGCTTGGAAAAGGTCACTCAGCTGGCAGAGCAAAGGTCTCCCAAGTTGAAAGCCTATGCTTCTCCACATAGGCCTGGAAAACCATTCAAGAGGGGACCAGAGCAGAGGACAGACTGTCACCACCAACGTCAGCAGCATCATCGACGTCATCATCATCATCATTTTTATGGCAGCTCAGTTTTAACAAGTGCTCACTCTATGTCAGGCACCTTTCTAAGAAGTCTGTACTTGACTCATTTTCCGTACCCATCTCATGGTGTAGGTTCAGTTACTGTTCTCAGTTTACAGGTGAGGAAACTGAGGCACTGTTAAATAACTTTCTTGGGTCACACTGGTAGTAAGTAAAACCTCCAAGCTTCACACTTGCATAGTCTGGGCTCAGAGCTGCCACCCTTGACCATTTCATCTTCTGCCTCGGCAGACCATGCCCACCTCGTCCAACTCTAGAAGCCTGCTAGAGACTTCGCAACCCAGCACTCTCTGTGTTCCAGACACTGGGCTAGATACTGTGGAGAAAACTACAGAGAAGAAATTAATACAGTTCCTGCCTTCAAGATGCGACCAGCCTAGAAAGGAAGATGGATAAGAAATCAATGAAACTAAAATAGGAGACATAATGGAAGTTTCCAGAGGATAGGACATTTGAGCTGGGCCTTGTGAAAGAGGAAAAGTTAAAGGGAGAAGGGTGCTCCAGGAAGAGGCCACAGCATGTGTCATCTCGTCCGGGCACAGGAGTGGACCCCATGATGGGGAACAACACATCCATCAGTGTGTCTGGAGAACAGAGTATAGACCGAAGACAGGGGCAAGTCAAAGGAGAACTGGGACTCAGATTTTGGAGAGTTTGGACCACTATATGAGATGAGTTCACTCACTGTTTAGTAGATGAGCTATCAAAGGTTTGTGAAGAAGAGAGTACTATAATCTGATCCTCATTTCAGGAAGACAATGGGATGAGGATGAAGACAGACTCGAGGAGGAGAAGGCTAAAGAAAGTGAGACTGGTGGGTCACTTAGCTCTTGCTGTGTCATCACTCACGCCATAAATTAGTGGCCTAAAACAACCACCATTTTGTTATTGCTCCCAAGTCTGTTAGCCGAGCAGGCCATTCGGCAGTCAGCTAGTGGGCTGCTCACGTGTCTGGTGGGTCCTGGCTGTCGGCTAGGGCAATGGAGGTGACTGGACCATGTGTCTTTCATAATTTGGGGCTTCTCTGCATGGTAGTAGTTGCAGGGTTATCAAAAACAGCAAGAGAAGGCAAGCCCTGGTGCACAGGCGCTTGTCAAGCCTCTGCTTCTGTCGTGTTTCTTAGCATCTCATCGACCAAGCACAGATTCAAAGCGCGGTGCAAAGGACACTGCTTATGGAAGGCAAAGTCACAGCAAAGCGCTGTGCCTCCAGGGATGGATGAACCGGGGGCCGTTCTTGTTAGGAGGCTTTGTAATGAGCCAAGCAAGAAATCATAGTTGCTGAACCTGGGAGATGGTGGAAGAAATGCAGACATGATCAGGGTACATTTGAGACATAGTCAGGAGATTATTGTGAGAGAGAGGAAAGAATAAAGGATGCCTCCTGGGTTTTTGGCCAGAGCATCTAGGCAGGTGGTCCCTTGTATCAATAAAGGAAACCAATAGGAAAATCAGGTCTGGGAGTTGTAAACACAGTCTAGCTGCTATGAGTCCATGCATGTGCTACCTTCCTTTTTTGGAGAAAATGCTCCTTCCCTAACCCTCCACTCTGACCATGTGGTCCAAATGGAAAGTGCAATCACTTACATGACCCTGGCTGCCTAGGAGTGGTGACCGGCCAGGTGTAGGCATCTGATCCAAACTAGGCTAATGAGAGTACCCAGCCCCGCCTCCATTGCCAACCAGATCCACCATGTGCAGTTGTGCAGGTTGCACAGGATTGCCTGGCAGGGAGGATAAGTGGAATCCATCTCATGCTCTGCTGACCTGCAGAGCTCCAGCCACCGGAGGATGAGGTGCCTTCCTCCAGCTCCCACAGAGGCACTGTGCATGCTGCCAGCCCAGGGATGGGTCCAGGGGTGGGCTTAGGCGCCATGCTAGGCAAACTGACTCCTCTAGGAATTATCCTATTGGGGCACGTGGAAAAGAGACTTTTCCACTCTGGTCCTAAATCCGTATGGATGGGAGCCTCTAGGCATCCACATCCCTGTGACGTGGAGGGAGCTGACGAGAGACAGTGAAGAAGTGCATCACCAGACGCAGAACAGGGCGCAGAGGAGGGAGAGAGCCGGCAGCATCCGAGGCCTGCTCCAGCCAGCCATGTGCTTCCTGGGCTTGCCAGTTTGGTTTCCCCTTCAATTCCGCGATTGTCCCTATATTCTTCTAACTGAAACCTCCCTTTTCTGTTCAAGCAGGTTTAAGTTTGGATTGAGCTCCTTTTGGCCAATACTGTCTTGAACAATAAAGACGAGAACTTCACGTGTTCACATTTGGAGAGGAAAGGATAGGCACGAAAGGCAGGTCAGAGGCAGGATTCAAAAACTGTGCTCACCAGTTTGATGAGTCATGTCAGAGAAGGGGTGTCCCAGGGGAAGTCCCAGGCTCTTGGTTTGAGAAATTGGAGAGGGATGGTGGTGTCTTTAGCAGAAGTGGCCAGGGCAGAAGATGAGCTGTGGGGGATGGAGGCAGGGAAAAGCGTCCCTCCACATATTCACTCACTCGTTGCACAGCCGTTTACCAGGCCCCGTCTAGGTACTGGGGACTCAAGAGAGGCGAGGGGGCGGTCAGATGTGGATGGTGTCTGTGAGCCATCGTTGATTTGTTTATTCTGCCAACGGCCAGCACCAACTATGGGCCACGCACTGTCCATAGATCTGAGCATGAGTACAGGCAGTGACGTCCAGCAGGCAGGTGAAAAGAGGGTTGAGCTGGCATTTCTGTTGTGAGCGTCATTCCCACGAGGATAAATTTGGAAGTCGTGGGAGAGAGCGCCTGGAGAAGAGAGGTCTAGTTCCACGAGCCTTGTCCGTCGTGCTTGGGCTTCGTCTGTGAGCTGGGAATAGTGTGCCTTTGGCCTGTGTGGCTGAGAGGCAGACACGGAAAGAGCATGGGTTTGGGAGTCCAATGTGGCGCCTGGCTGGGTTCCACGCCAGCCCTTCCAGGTAACGGCGGGACGACCCTGAGTCAGTCGGCCTCCCTCTGGGAGTCTTGGTTCCCTCAGCCACGAAGTGAAGACACGAACGCTTGTTCCAGTGTTGAGAGTGAGAAGGGACGGAGAACATCCACGCGACCCCGACCCTGCCGAGAGCCGTTGTGTGTGCAGGCTCTGGAGTGAAGGACTTAAGCAGAAGCCAGTGTCGGGGGCTCGCTGGGAGGGGTGCGAATCTTTGGGGCTCCCGGGGCTGGGTTCTGATCCCCCAGAGCAGCGCTTTCTCCCTGCCCGCCGTGAATTAACATCCCCTGCCCCTGCCGCAGCCCACGTGAACGGCAAGGCCTGGGGGATGAGAGAAGAAAGGGAACCGTGCCTTCTGCTCTCCTCTGCAGAGCTGTTTTCCAGAGGGCAGAGAAAGCCCACGTGAGCCACGCTGGGCCTGGCAGTGGCTCCGCGGCTTCTCGCAGCCAGAGGCTCAAAGCTTTATTTGTGGTTTCGGTTACAAGCAAGGGCGAAAACCCCAGAAAGAGGGGGCAGGGAGAAAACATTTTAAAAGTTGAGAAAATTGCCCTGTGTTCTCGAGTTCAGGCAACTTGTGCAAACACCTGAGCTCTGTGGAATCGTGGTGCTCTGACGCGGTTTCACACTCTGGGCTCTGGGCCCAGCGTCGGGCTGGGGGACGTTTTTCATACATTAGGAAAATCACAAAATCACTTTTTACAAGATATTAATGAGTAGCTTTACTGCTTCAATGGCAACATTGTTAGAGGTTTGGAAAAAACTCCAGGTCCAGGTTTGGGGGTGGTTTTGTTCTGTAGGCTGCTGCAGAAAGCACTTCACGGTTGACACACAGGGCGTTTCAGTGCTGCCCCCCAGGATTCAGAGCAGAGGACACGAAGCATTTTAGGGATAGAAGAGCCCTGTAAGGTCTTCAAGTCCAACATCCTTACACTGATGATAAAAAAAAAAAAAAAGCCCAGAGAAGGTAAGAAACATGCCCAAAGTAGCACAGCATGTCTGTGGGAGAAGCAAGCCTAGACCCTAGACTCTTGTACTCCAAAGACCTTCCTGGCTGCCTCTGAGGCAGCCTAGAGGTGACATAACCCCTCAGAAACCACGACTGGCCTCCCCTCCGTGCTGACATTCCTGCGGCAGTGACTTTGAAAGCCGCCTTTTATGGCTCTGGCTTTGGAAGGGCAAACAGTGTTATCGGTAGAACAACACAGGTGGCTTCTAGAGCCGGGGTGGTGCAGCCAGGCGGGAGGGGGCCCTCCGCACAGGCAGACATGACCCAATCGCCCGTCTGGGCTCAGAAGGGTGCACAGACCCTCCCTGGGGAGCGGGACAAGAGGCCAGTGTGGTGGGGAAGGGCTTGGCTTGGGGGCCGGACAAGACAGAAGCGAGTCCCAGCGACCCCGCTTGCCAGCTGTGCAACCGCGACAAGCTCCCTGACGGAGCTATAAATCAGGGACAAGGACCGGACCACTCAGTCGCCTGCGCCACGTTGCAAACGCTCCAGAGCTGCGGGTTGCTGGCGGCTCCTGTGCAGCCGGCGCGGGCAGGACCAGCACAGAAAGTCCTGTTGGATGGCGCCGGTGGGCACTGGGCTCTCGACTTGGTTGCTTGGTTCTGGATCTCGCTCCCCGCAGCCCCCTGAAAACAGAGGGCTGGCCCGGGCTCAGGCAGAGACATCCCGGGGTCCAGGTGCCTCTCTCTCCTCTTCCTCCTCTCCAGAGCTGAGAGGGTGTGGCTTCAAGGTCTGGAGCCTGGCTGAGCGCCTTCTCGTGCTTCCTCAAGCAGAATCCCAGGACAGGAGGGTGTGTGGCCACGGGCAAGGGGTGGGTAATGTTCATGTAAAGGGTGGCGCTTAGAGTCAGAAAGCCTTGGATTCAAGTCCTGGCTCGCCCACAGGTGTTAGTGGCCCCGGGTAAGTCAGAGAACCTCTCTGAACCTCAGTCTTCTCTTCAGTGCTCTCTCTGCCTGCCAAGCCACGTCCTGGGAAGGGAGTGAGGTAGCAGACACATAAACACTTTGTCCTCTGTACAGTACATTGTTAAGAATGGAAACCTCTGAAAGGAGGGGGTGGCGTTCTCCTTGCTCTGCCTCTTTCTTCACTAAAACGTATTTAAGTGGAGGCAAGTAGCTGCCTTTGAAATTATGTAAACAGACGACGTACTGTGTGGAAACATTCTCCAGAAGTCTGGAGAGTAGAAGAATTTGGTATCCCAGAGACACCCTGAAAGAGTTCCCTGGAGGAAGCAGGGAGGGGAGGAGAGAAAGGCGACACATTCTTTGAACGCCTGTTGTGTCCCAGATACCGTGACAATCACTCTCATATGCGGAGGAGGATGCTAATCTTATCGACAGGTACAGTTCCGGGTGCTCACACATGCTGATCCCATTTTACAGAGGAGGAAACTGAGGCACCGAGGAGTTAAAATGAGTGAGCGAGGCCTCCCTAAGCTGAGGTGGAGTCCCAGCAGCCCACGCCCGGGCCGCGTGCGAACCCTTGCGCCGCCCTGCCCCACGCTCTGCTCATCGCTGGACCTCATGCAGGCCACCTGCGTCTTCCAGACGGGGACCCTGAGGCTCAGGAAAGTCAGCCAACTTGTCCAGGGTCACACAGGAGAGAGAGGAGGTTTGTTGAGTTTTTTGCCTGTTTTTCTTCTTCAAAATTATTTCCTTCTTTGGCGTTTTTTTTAATTGGTAGAAAGACATTATTCAACGTGAGTCCAAATCCAGCTTCCTATTATTTCCTCGCTTGAGCCCTGTTTTCCTCTTTGGGTCAGACACAAGACATCTGCTGCCTCGCTCCGAGGAAAGGTCTGAGACGCCCGAGCCCACTCCCCCGACATCCTCAGGAGAAGATACACGGGCCCTTTGGCCTGCACAAGGATGATAGTATCCTTCCCTTCCATGTTCTGGTTCTGAGCTTTTGGACAAATTCCATTTGACCATGACAATCTGAAAACATGGAACCAGACCTCAACCCACATTTCATCTCCAGTTTGACCTCAGAAGAAGTGCACTGTCACCTACTTATTTGACACTATGCTCCTAGTGATACAACCAAAGTTCACATTATCCCTTTGGCAGCCACCTCCGCACTGCTGACTCACAGTGCTCTCGTGTCCTCACTTCCTGTCCTTTGCCCTTTCCTCTCTTTGGCCTGATTTCTTAAGACCTCACTCGGTCACAGTGCGCTGAGGTTCTTGAGGGACTCCTTCAATGGTACTCTGAGGGGCCCTCGGCTTTGCGGCTGAGCCACACCCTCAAGGGGAGGCCTTCAAAGCCCCAGAGGCGGCTGGGGCCAGTGGAGCCTGGAGCACGCACTCGGAGCCCGCGGGGAGCCGCAGACGGAGGGCTGCGTCATCCAGTCAGATTGGGAAGGGACCGGACAGAGCCCTTCTCGAGGAGCCAGCGCTGCGGCCTGGCACTGTCGAGAGAGTTTGGAGCCCCAGTCCAGACACACAAGGATTCGCCTCCCAGGACGGGTTGGTAGTTCAGGCTTTGGAACCCAACGGGCCCAGATTCAAAGCCACTTACCAGCTTCGTGACTTCAGGCCAAGTCCCAGCATCTTCAAGCCTCTACTTCTCTCTGTGAAACTGGCACTTTCTGGGGCCACAGCGGCGCTCACTTCATCGCAGTGTGGGGATGAAGCGAGAACGAGTAAACAGACTCCGACCCCAGTGCCTTGGCACGTAGTGAGAGGGCAGCGTCTGTGAGGCTCTCTCCATGCTGCTGTTCCCCCGTTCAAGCATTTGTTCAGCACGTGTCCCCCGAGAGGTGGCCAGGCAGCTGGTGCTGCGGCGGGATGGGTGCAGAGGCTGGTAATGCCTGCGAGCGGGGTCGGGCTCTGGGGACGAAGATGCTTCCAATGTTGGCTAAGAGCTTTACAGGGACTTTGCTCTGGTGTTGGGCTTGGACTGCTGGGCGGCCCACCCACTTCCCAGCCCCAACGCACACACACCGTCCCCTGGGCCATCTCAGATTACTCTCCATGTGACCTTGGGCAAATCCCATAACTCATCTCAACCTCTGGCACATTTCCTATAAAACCAGGATGATAACCCCCACAGCACAGAGTCACTCATCACTTCGTGCCAGGCTCGGCGAGATGCCGGTGGTCAGCAGGTGAAGGAGAGGCCAGTCCTACCCATAGGGAGTTGGAAGTTTAGAGTGGGAAATAAGCGCTTGCCCATCCAGCCCCAGTAAAGGGCACTGAGGACAATGGTGGGACTGTGTCCAAGGCCATGTGGGAGCACCAGGAAGATGGGTCACTTTGCCTGTCGGCCCTCAGTTTCCTCATCTGTCCAATGGGTGTAATTTGTTTCTTTCTCACATGAAACGACTCAGGGGAGTCAGTGAAGGTGAGACTCTGTGCTAGAAAGTTTAGTCCTGCGCTAGCGCTGCTGTTTACTTGTCCGTTTCCCCCTTAGAGCTCCATCCCCTTGAAGGGGGCCTGTGGCTAGTTTATTCCTCTGCCCCCAGCACATGAGCACAGAGCAGGTTCTGGTCAACACTGGTTGAGTGAACTGATGGAAGAATTTATCATCTAATTTCATCCCCCTCAGACCGCAGAAAGGTCCACACATCTTACAGACGAAGAGAAAAGTGTACGGAGCTCAACGATACCTGGCAATCAGTGACAGAGCCAGGCATCTTCAGACCTGTTCTGATGACCTTTCTACCAGATTCCACGACACAGGCCACTCTGGCTTGGGTGGGGTGACATTTTTCTCCTGGAAGTGACTCACCCTTCTCTGTGGGTCGCTGAGCCGATCCATCAGCCTCCCACACTGAGCCATGGGCTGAGGTGAGCCCGGCCCCCAAGGAGAAAGCAGAGCTGTCCTGTGGGACAGGTGTGCCCAGGGATCCTTCCTGCCAGCCAAGCACCCCACCTGGGAAATCCCTCCTGGGGGGCAAAGATGGGGCGGGAACGTGGACGTCACACCAGCTCCACTCCCCTCTCTCGCAAGACTGTCTGAAGGACAACACCCAACCAGTCACTGTGCCGGGCGGGCTCTAGCTCAAAGGCATCTCTTCCTCTCCGTGCCCAGTGCCAGCGCCCTGGCTTACGCCCTCGTCATCTTCTGTCTTGACTGGGCTCCCGGCCTCCACTCTATCAACCTTCCCTCTAAGCAGTGAAGTAAGCTGCCATAGTCACACATTATGGCTGTGTCATGCTGATGTTTAAAAACCTTTAACAGCTCCGTGGTACATAGGGGATAAAGACAGAACCTTTAGCTCAGCTTTCAAGGCCCCCTTGATGACGCCTCAACCTCCCCTTGCAGTCCTCTTCCTCACCACGCTCTCCTGAATGCCTCGCTTCAGCCCAGGATACGTGCTGCTCTTCCTGGCAGCCACCTCTGGCTCTTCTGCCTCCTTGCCCTGGCTAATACGCTTTCTTTCACCTTGAAGGCACGTCCCCTGTTTATTCATCTTTCATATCTGAGCTTAAAAGTCCCCTCCTTCAGGAAGTGTTCCCTGATCTCCGCAGCCCAAAATGAAAGCACTAGTTGTGTTTATTGATGATTTATTTTGTCCGTGTCGCCGTGATGAGTGCTTTACCGTGCTTCCTGTAATTGACACTCCCAGCAATCTGACATGGTGGTGACTATGGCTATTCCCCTTTCACAGACGTGGAAACGGAGGCTCACGAAGGAGAATCGACTTATTCACACTCGCACCTCGTGACATTCAGACGTCAGCCTGCCTGACTCTGAAGTCGCTCCCTGACTGTGGCTCTTATTCAGCAAGTTCCGTGTCCCTCTTTGGGGCACTTGCATGGTTGAGTGCTGTGTCCGCCTCCAGGGCTCCTCTGCGCAAGTCTACCATGACCCGCCCACCCAGGGACCAGGGGCTGCTGCATGCACACCTTCTGCTCTCTGTCGTGTCTGACGTGCTGACAGAGAGCAAGGGCCACTGAGCACTTACTGTGTGCTTGTTGCTCTACTACAGACACACACACACTCGTTTAAGTATCGTTAGTCCCATTTTACAGAGGAAGAAATGGAGGTGCAGACAGGCTAAATAACTTTTCATCATCTAAAATTTTGTTTGACTTGTTTTTTAATTATTTACATGTATTTCTTTTTCAAAAATAAAATTAGTTTACTTAAAATATGGGCCCATCTACATTTCCTTTTTTTTTTTAAAAGATTGGTACCTGAGCTAACAACTGTTGCCAATCTTCTCTTTTTTTTTCTGTTTTTTCTCCCCAAATCCCCCAGTACATAGTTGTATATTTTAGTTGTGGGTCCTTCTAGTTGTGGCATGTGGGACACCACCTCAGCATGGCCTGATGAGCGGTGCCATGTCCACGCCCAGGATGTGAACCAGCGAAACCCTGGGCCGCTGAAGCGGAGCACACTAACCCAACCCCTCGGCCACGGGCCAGCCACCACACACATATCTGAAGATCACACAGCCTGAGGAGAAGTCAGACGGGCTCTTCTACTCCAGGGGTCGTTCCGCTGCACCCATCTCATTTCTGATGGATATGTGGTGTTATTAGGATTATGGTCAGCTACATGTGACAGAAAACTCACAATAATCATGAGGTTTACTTCTTTCACATGAAACGGAAGCCCAGAGGGAGGAGACAGCATTCCACGGAGGCAGACCCAGGCTCCTTCTCTCTTGTTCCTCTGCCATCCTCCACCACGGCTTCCACCTTCTGGCCCAAGGTGGCTGCTCCCTCAGCAAGAAGGAGGCAGAGCAGGATGGGAGGCATGTCCCCTGCAATTAAGAACACTTCCAGAAAGTCTCACACACCACTTCTGCTTACATCCCGTGGACCAGAACTCAGTGACATCTGGCTGTAATGGAGGCCAGGCAATACCAACCTCATCTCCAGCATCCACATTCCCAGCTAAGAACAGCGGCCCTGTGGTCAAGGAGGAAGGGCAGAGCAGCTCTCCGGGGAAAAGCAGCCATCTGCTGACACGGGTAGGAGCGTTTCGCTTTCTGAGTGTATGTGCCCTGCTCTCTAAGAGTGATCCACGACCTCAACTGTCTCCTGCTTCCGACATGCTCTGTACCCTCTGTGGAGACCAGCACACGCGGAGGGAAGCCAAGTCACTGCTCCTTAAAGACCCAGTTTCTAAACCAAATGGTCAATGGGCTTCCTCTGAGAAGCGGTCCAGCGGCATGAATTTGGGCAAATCAGTTCTCCTCCTCACATCACATGACTTTGGGCCAGTCGTTCTAGTGCTGTCAGCCCCATCTCCACGCAGCTAAATGGAAATAAGACTAAAATCATATCCGCCTCATAGAGAGCAGCAAAGCGTTGTGCTGGGCAGCGTAAATGACAGCAGGAGATACTAATCTTGATAATATAGTTTACTTAACCAAATAAATCCAAAATATATCATTTCAATATGTAACCAATTTAAATTGCTAATGAGACGGCTTACATTCTATCTTTCACACTGAGACTTTGAAATCCGATGAGTATTTTATACCACATCTCAATTTGGACCAGTCACATTTCAAGTGTTCGATAGCCACAGGCTGCTGGTGGCCTCCGAGGTGGATGGTGCCGGTGGAGACTAATTTGCCTGCCCTTGCAGGTGCTGCCCGGTGCCCTCCACTTACAAGGGAAGAAGCCGTCTTTCCCCTGGTGGGTGTCTGACCACTTGACTTCTCCACAGGCAATTCCCTGGAGGGGAGGGAGCGAGTGTATCCCGGGCCTGACCCAGTACCTGGCACAGAGCAGGCACTCAATAAATACTTGTTAAACAAATATTACTTATTTCTCTTTCCACAATACCTAGCCCAGTCCTGACTCTGAGTAGGCATTTAATAAAGACTTATTAAATTAATGAAGTACTGACCCGGTATTTCAAGGGGGAGTGAATTTGCTCTTTGTCAGCAGGTGAGAACCAGGCAGTTTATTGCAGGGGAGACAACGGTACCTTTCTAGCCCTCGGAGTAACACCTGCTGTGAAATCAAGTTTTGTTCGCCACCTCATTCCCCCCAAACGGCACTGGAGCGGGATGGGAAGCCGCAGGCCCGTGCGTTCTGGTCAGATCACACAAGGCCTCGCCCGCGCTGATAAGCGAGGAGATCAAGTTCCCATGAACAAAGAAAATGAACTCCCAGCTGCAGATTAATTTCTCTGTTTCACTACGTTCTTTTTCTCTCAAGATTGACTCAGCGTTCCCCAAGCTGACAGGCTCCGAAAACTGGCCAGCCATCGTGCAGCAGAAATCTAGGGAACTTTACTGCAATACCAGTAACAACCATGACAAAGGGACAGTTCCACCTCAGCAGCACCGCAAACTAGCGCGATGAGCTGAAGCAGCTTGTGTCTCCTCACGACCATCACCTCCCTCCCCATAAGCCAGGCTCACTGCGCAGGCTCCTCGGTGGTGCAGGGGCCACGGCGCTGGGCAAGCAGAGCCCCGTGCGCAGGCCCGTGCTCAGTGAGCGGCACGCACACTGTCCAGCAGCAGCCCTGCAAGGCTCTCCTGAACGACGTTCACAAAGTGAAACTGAGCATCATTTTTGTCTTGACAATCAGCCACAGGCTGGATGGTTTCCTTAGAGTTACGCAGAGCTTATCTCCCCCTCCTTGTGGACAACTAAAACACAAACACTATTTAGAAAGATCCGGGCCGAGTCATCTCTTTGGAGCCTGGTGGCGGCCAGAAGCCTGGTCACAAAGCCTGCATTCAGCTGGAAACAGCAGCCTGACGGGCAGGGGCCTTGTCCCAAACATCCTTCACTAGACCTGGAGGGGGCCGCGGGGAGGTGTTACGGGCCTCCAAATATTTGTTGCTGTGTCTCCATAGCAACCACACTGGCCATAGTGAAACCCTGAGGCTGCACACGGAAGCTGGGGAGGTGCTGCCGAGTGAAGCCCGGCTGAGAGAAGACTCTCCGGGACCTTTCCTTCCCCTCTCTAACTGAAGACGCTTGCAGGCTCCTTTCAGACGGCATTAAAGAGACGCTGTCATGGTGGCTCTCTTGAAAGTTGTATGTGCGAGGACTGCACCAATTAACGACCCAGGACAGGATTTAAGAAACTTACACCAACTGAGCAGCCCGGGGTCATCTGCAGAGCTTTCACAGCGTGGTGTACTGACTCTGGTTCTGGCACAGGACAGTAACATCACGTGCTGCCTGTGCGACCTTGGGCAAGTCACAAGTCACAGTCACTGAACCCTTTCCTCAGCAAAAAAGAAAAAAAATCAATTAAGCACAATTCCCAATTCAGTGAACTCTCACTGATGCCTCCCTGAGCTAGATGCTGGGAGTGCAAAGCCGAGAACACGTGGCTGCTGCTCCCTGGGCTCGTCAGCCTGCCAGGCGGGGCTGCACTAAATAACAGGTTGGGTCATGCCACGTGCCCACTACCTGGCCCCAGGAGGGACCAGTCACACTACCAAAGCTTATTTCCCTCTGTTCTCCCACTGGGCTCCTCCAAAGAAAACCCTCAAAGATACACAAGAGCTCATGCACTTTTATAACCTTCTTCTCGTATCCAAGGTAAATTTACCAATTTGGCCATAATCGAGGAGGAACTGATTTTTTATTGATTTTGTACATTATGTCTTCATTACAACATGATTTCACAATTCGTATCTTGTTGGATTTCCTTAACTATCTGCTGAATTTGAAGGGCGAGACATTGTCTCCACGGTAGACTGAAGGTGTGAGGCACAGAGGTGACACGGCACCCAGGTCACAGAGTGGGTCAGAGGCAGAGCGGGACTCAAACACATTTCCCAACTTATTCTTTCAAAAAATATTTCTTGAGCAGCTACTAGGCGCCAACATTTTCCAGACACTGGGTTAAATCAGCAAACAAGACAAACTTCTGTTAAGGAGCTGAAGTTCCAGAGGAAGAAAGCAGACCATCAACAACCACACAAATACATATGATGTCAGTAGTGATGAACACGATGGAGAACAGATGAGCAGAGTGAAGAGAACAGTGATGGGGAATTCTGCTTTCATAGAGTCCTCTGGGATCCTTTCTGAGGAGGCCTGAGAGAAGTGAGCAGCTGGCCATGCGGACACCGTCATGGAAGAGCATCCAGGCAGGAGGAAGCGAACCTCAAGGCCCTGAGGTGGGACACATGGACATACTTGTGGACCAGCCAGAAGACCAGTGCGGCCAGAGCGAAGAGAAGGCTGAGACTGACAGAGGAGGAAGCCAGAGCAGAAGCGAAGGAGCAGCTCATGGGGCCTCGGGGGGCATGAACTTTGGAGTTTGTGCTGAGTAAGCTTGGAGCCGTCCGAGGGATTTGGGCGAAGAGTGACCAGATGTGACCGGGTGTGCGGAACAAGCCCTCTGGCACCCGCATGAGCAACAGTCTGCAGAACAGTGAGAATGGACGGGGGACCAGTGAGGGGCTATGGCAACTCTCCAGGCAAGAAAGGACAATGGCTCAGAGAGGGTGGCAGCAGTGAGGTGGCGGCAAGTGGCAGATTCAGGATCTGTTATTTAGGATTGCTGATGTTGAAGGTGGGATGTGAGCAATAAGAGTCAATCACTCCACAGCTTTTGGACTGAGCAACTAGAAGAATGCAATTGCCACTTCCAGAGATGAGAAATTCTGGGGGAGAAGCAGGTTAGGGGGTGATGATGCAGAGTTTTGTTTTAAAAATGGTACATTTGAGATGCTTATTGGAGATCTGATAGGAGAAGGCAGAGAAGGTGAAGAGAGGCAAGCTGGAGATGGTCATTGGCCCTTCTTCAGAACACATGTTATTTAAACCCATCAGCCTGGATCGAAATCCCCAAGGGAGTGAGTGGGCATCAAGGAGAGGACCGACCATGAAAGCATTCCGATGGCTGGAGCTAATGAAGAGGAAGAGGAGCCAGCAAGAAAGCCATGCGGGGGTGCCCTGATAGCAAAAGGCAAACCTGGAGACTCAAGTCCTGGCAGCCGAGTGAAGGAAGTGTGTCAAGAAGGAGTGACCCCCAGGATCAAATCAGGGATAGGTCAGGGTAAGGACTGAGAACTGCCCTTCAGATTTGGCAGAATTTCATGTCTGGAAATGGCAAGTGATGCTCTTGACAATACCAGTTTCAGTGAAGTGGTGAGCACAAAAGAAAGAAAAAAAAAAAAAAGCCCAGTGGAGCAGGTTCAAGAGAGAAGAGGGGCAGAGAAAGTGGGGACGGTGGGTGGGTTCAGCTCTCTAGAGAGTTTGTCTGGAAAAGAGGAACAAAGAAATAAGGAGGAGATGGAGAGCAATGGTGGGTTTCTTTTTAAATATGGTTGATCTCACAGCATGTCTGTGTGCTGCTGGGAACGGCCTGCCAGAGAAGGAGAAACTGATGAGGCAGCAGAGAGGGGGCCTATTCTGGGAGCAATGGCCTTGAGTAGATGAGAGGGATGGGACCAACTTCAATCCCTGGTCTGTCTTCTATGATAACAGCATGTCCCCCCAATTAATAAAATTGTACATTTGGGGATAATTTTAAACTGCTTTCAAATGCAAACGTTTCTTTCAATTACACTGAGTAAGTTTACCAGGAATGGCGAAAACACTGCCCCGGAGTCTTGGAGAACCTGCCTTGGTGAGTTACGCCTTCCCCAGCCTTGGTGCATGCTTCTAACTGCAGAGTACTCACGTGGCACACTCCCCCCAAGATCTGAAGCCCCCACAGGCAAGGGCCGCGCGCTGTTCCTTTCTGCAGCCCCAAGACTAGCAAGTATCTGGCACATGTGCATCCATGAGCCACTTGGGAAAGGAAGGAGAGAATAAAAGGAAAGAAGGTGAGAATTGGATCTTCTGCCCTACTGAATGCCTCACCTTTCCAGGAAGGCCTGAGCTGAATGCTGTTTTATAAATACACCTTCCTGACAGGAGGGCGGGTAAACAGTTTCTTTTCTTTTTAACTTGTGAAAGACAAAGGAGAAAGGAGGAAAGACATAAAGATTTATTGAGTGTCCACAGTGTTCTAGGCACTCTGCTAGCACGGTCACATGAATTCTCTCTTTTACAGATAACCAACACGATTGGGAAAAAGCTTCATTTTGTGCGCAGAGTCATCAGCGCTGAGTTAAATAATCATGTACTAGAATGAGAGTCCTCATACAGTAATGAGCTTCCCATCAGTAGAGGTATGTAAGCAGAGTCTGCATAATGTCTGTGGGGAATTGCAGCCTCTAATGGTCACGGGCCTTCATCACCTGTGGTCCAATCCAATCCTGGGAGTCAATAAGTCCACGTTACATCGTTCTCTAACCGTGTAATAGATCCCCCAAGGAGAACATCATCGAAATAGAAGTACATAGAACAGGTGATATCAGGAGGTGCCAGAGCATGGAACTTAAACACGCAGATTCTGAAGTCAGGCTGCCAGGGACACAAGCTGGCTCTGCTACTTACAAGCCACACTGGGTGCCTCAGGCTTCTCAACTGCAAAATGAGAATAACACCAGGATACACCTTGCTCTAAATCCATCGGAAGCGCTGAGGACAGCACCTAGCACATAGGAAGTGCTCCATCAATGCTAATTGCTATTTATCCCAGTCAACCACCTCTCAGAGACCGGGACCTCAGTGTCCTGGGACCTGTGGGTATCTGATGGGCCCATGCACATCAATTAAACCAAAGCCCTCCCGTTAGAAAGACTGGGCTCAGCAGACAGAGCCGTGGGGGTTGAGGTGCTCTGACGAGGGCCCCAGCGGCCCAGCCATGCCCGCCCCCCTGCTCCAGGAGCCACCCACCTGCCTGCTGGGCAGCGTGCAGAAATGTCGATGGTGACCTCGTTTGTTTTCCTCTTCCAGAGCCTTCCAAAGGCCAGGAACCACTGAAACTCACCGGGCAGGGGCCCGGGGAGCAGACGGGCCTGGGCCGGGGCCAGGAGTAATGAAGTGGAAAGTGTTCACACCACAGGCAGCACTGCAACGCACCTGTGCAAATAGAAGGAGGCCTGCCCAGCCCCTGCCCTGGAGGCCCAGCTGGCGCAAAGGCTGCTCTTTATGGCTTCGCTCTGCCTGCGGGATCGGGCTGAGGCCACACTGAAGACAAGAACAAAGACACCCAGGGGAGTGACTACACGAGGGACAGAAGGACAGCGAGGCAGAAACAGAAACACCCTCAGCCCAAATGTGTCCTGAAGGTTCTAGCGAGTTCTCTGAAAGCCTGGTTGCCTGAAACAGGGGAGAAATGCACAGGTAATGAGTGCCCGCTCTGTGCGGGTTTTTGGCAGGATGCTTTCACACACTCTGCTGATTTCACCCATCCAATATGATTTCGCCCCATTTCACAGACGAGGAAACTAAAGTCCAAGGAGACAAAGCGAGCGGGTGACCAAATCAAGAGTTGAATCTGGTACCACCGTTCCCATTTTATAATGAAGCAACTTCAAACCGGAATGTCGAGTGACTTTCTCGAAGCCACGCAGCTGTTGGGCAGAACCTCAGAGGTGCTGAGCTCTTCATGTGGTGGTCACCACGGTCCCTGGAACAGGTCGGGCAGCAAGGATAAAGGGCCTGGCTCTCCTCAGATAGAGTGGCGGCCATATCTCCATCACAATGGAGGACTGAGGGCTGAACCAAGACAGCCTTCTCAGCGCTGCGCAGCTTTTGGAGCTGGGTGACTCCGGGTGTGTCTCCCCATGCCACCGAGGGGCAGTTTCTTCATCTCTGAAATGGGAATTCTGTGAGCACCATGTGAGATAGTGTCTCTGGAAGCCCAGAGAACTGCGGCTTGTCACCTCCCTCAGGCTCCACCTATAGTCACTCCCAGCTCCTGTTGTTCGTGCAACCAGAAGCTTCCTCAGCACCAGGGGCTGGGGCCCGGCAGGAGGGGAGTGAGGAGTAAAGTAGTGTATACCACACAGCTCACCTCTCCTCGCTATCTTCTCTTACGTAAGTTGTCAGGATCGTTGAAAGAGCAAATGGATGTAAAAATGCCTCCCACAGAGAGTTTGACGCAGAGCGGGCCCTCAATAAACGATGACGAGCTCTTTGCAGACCAAAACAGATGCTGCTTTTCAACCCTCTGATGCCTTGTGTAGCCCATAGTAATGCTCAATAAATGTCTGCCTATTGAGTCTGTCCGACACTTCAGGAGCTTCTGTCATTGTGCCCCCCATTCCACACTCACGGTTCAGCAACATCCAGCACCTCGTTTGGTCGTCTGCAAATGCCAGGTGCTTGACACGGGCATCTGGGGGCCACTCAGATGCAGTTCTCCAAGGAGGGGCTCAGCTGCTTCAGAGAGCTCAACCTCACCTAATTCCATGTTAGGAACGAACCACTTTTGCCCATCTTTGTTGCAGTCAACGTTTTTGTTGTTACTATGGGCTTTTGTTATTATTGTTTTCTTAATCAAGGAGGAAGTCTAAACTTGAAATGTATAAAAATTAGGATTGCCATGTGTTTGTCAAACTCTTCACCTTTACTGCACTTTTCCCTATTCAATGAACTCGCCCCAGTCTCTCACTAGGTGCCAGGTGGAACAAGGAGCTCACTACTCCCAGAGAAGCAGACACTGGAATAAATACCGGTCATGCATTGTGACTCCTGAAACAATAGAAATAAGTATGGGTAGGAGAGATGAACACGGTGCAAGGCGGGCGAGTCCGCCTCCCTGTTGTCCTAAAGGTGGTCATCTGAGCTGAGTTTGAATTCCGTCATGGAAGGTCCCTCCGAAGACCATATGGCCCTGGCTAGATCTTCTGAGCAGGTGAGTCTGCATTTCAGGGCGGAAAATGGTCCACCCACACACGGTCTGTTTCCCTCCATTTAATACGTACTGCCACCCCTAGAATGGGCCCCCGATCAGACAGTATTTCGTGTTATCACTGAAGAGTTTCACGTGAAGACTGCATAACAGGAGCTCCATAAATGCTTGTTGACTCCTCTGGCCTGGATGATGAAGTCTGTTCCTGCAGCTAGAAGACCGCAAGCTTCTTAAGGCTACAGGCAAGTCTTAATTTTCCCTCCATATCTGCATTTTACTGTCTGTATCCCCATGGCAGCTGACTCCTACTTGTCTGTCAAACTTAGATGGTCAGAATTTCCCCAGGAAATCTCCCTGATCCCCGAGGCTGGCCACCCCACTGTGCTCGCATGGTACCCCAAGCTTCCGCCACCACAGCACCCGCTTGTTCTTTTGCTGGTCTCCTCTCCTAGGCCGATCTTCAGAGACAGAGTGCGACTGAGTCCTCTACACTTTCCTCTATGCCTGGAACATAGGAGGTCTTCAGTGGGTACACATGGCGTGACTGAACAAATGAGTGTACAGTTTCCTCTAATAGGACTGAATTTCCCCAAATGGATTTCAAGTTCCCGGTGGACAAGGCCATGTTGCCAGTCAAGAGTTGGCATAAGCCAGGGCTCTACGGGAAAAACATTGAGACCAGAAGAGCAGGATGCTGCCAAGAAGTGAAAGAGAAGGACTCCTTCTATGTTTTTGTAGATTTCCCTCACCTTTGGGATTCTTCCTGAGACCTGGAAGTAGTTCTTTAAGGAAAGCTCAGTGTGTGATTTCAAGGGCGCTCAGGCTTCCTGTGAGAGGCTGGCCCAAGACGCTGTTCCTGGCCGGGTGGAGGTGCTGTGGCTGGAGGAAGGTCTGGGCTTGGGTTACTAGGCAGGACAGGAAGCAACTCAGTGTCGTGGAGAAGGGTGGTCTGAACCCTCAGACACAAATGCCAGTTTGCCAGGCCTCCAACATCATTACCAATGTTGATACTTCTGGATTATAGGCCTTTTTTAGATTATTCTGTAAAACCAAAAGACTTCCTGTTCTCAGCAGGGAACCACTCAATTCAACTAATATTCAGTATGCTCCACTTAGGAAAAAGTAGGCCTCCAAAACACCACAGAGGGGCCGGCCCGGTGGTGCAGCAGTTAAGGTCACACACTTTGCTTTGGCAGCCCAGGGTTCGCCGGTTCGGATCCTGGGTGCGGACCTACACACCTCTTGGCACGCCATGCTGTGGTAGGTGTCCCACATAGAAAGTAGAGCAAGAGGGGCATGGATGTGAGCTCAGGGCCAGTCTTCCCCCACAAAAAAAAAAAAAAACACAAAACCAAAACACCACAGAAAATTCACAGGCTGCTTACCTGAAATGCAGAAGGTAAGCGAATGGAATCACCACAACCTTCCTTTACACGGCAAGCAACCCCACAACCGTGACACATTCGGATTCCAAAAATGTGATACTCTCAAGAAACACCAGGCACACTGGGGGGCAGGGATGTCTCCGATGTCCCACAGTTGCACAGTTCAATTTCAAGCAAACAAATAAGTAAACATGTACCGCTCCTCACTGAATGTACAGAAATTTACATTATTCTTGCCTCGGAGACTTCCGTATGCCACGATGATTTGACTTCTCTTTGTTCACACAGGGACCACATGCACTGACTATTTTTCTACCTTTCTTGAAATGAATATGTTAGACCCAAAAGTTACAACGGAAATCAGGGAAAACACAAGGGTTTTATCTGGCCATGGCTGCGTGGAACCGTGCTGAGAAGGATTCCAAGGCCACGTTTGGATTCAGCGGAAGGCGTGCGGTGGTCTCCCAGGGACATCTGTCCTGGACATGCGAGCGAAGAATAATGACATGGCAGGCACGTATTTGTCATTCCTGATCCTGTTCGTAAGTCTCAGTTTATAGATGATGAAACTGAGGCCCAGAGAGATGGACTGACTTGTCTAAGGTCACAATGTGAATTTCTTTCCAAAGGGCTTGAAATTGTGTGGGCATAATCACCAGGCCATCTTTATGAGCTGGAGCAGTACTAACATCAATCTGTAGGGCTTAGAGCAGCCATCCAGCCTTGGCACGAAGGGTCGCAGGCAGCTGAGACTCCACACCGACTTGGCTCAAGCCCCATCCAGCATCTGAGAAAATATACCCCCGGTGAACAGAACCACACCACCACTGGAGAGCCCTTTCTACTGTAGTTGAAGTGTAATGAAGAGAAATCACCAGTACCTTGTACTGTCATCTGCCTGAGACCACGGGGCCCCACCACACCCCAATTTCTTGAAACTCTTCCATGAATATCAATCTGGGACACCGACAGTCCCCAGGAGGAAGTGGGGCCCTCTCGAACATTGAACCCATGTGCCCTCTGGTCCATGCACAGCTAGGCATGCCCTTCCAGGTCCTCCCTCTCTGTGTAGTGTGCTCTTTGATAGAAAACACTTCCCTAGTCATTCAGACTTTCTCGGAGACCTCCTTCTCTTGCCCAGCCTGGCGAGGCCCCTTCTCCATGCTCCCTTAATCCCTTGAGCCCCTCAAAAACGACACCCATCACACCTTCCTGTGACCACCTCCTAGAGACAGTGAGCTCCACAAGGCCAGGAGTGTTACTATTCAACCTCAGAGCTCTCGAGAGTGAGCACACTGTCTGACCCAGAGCAAGCGCGTCACAAGCATTGTGGCAGGAGAACGACTGAATGGGTCATGGCGTCTTCTTTAAGGTTATCAGCACATTATGCTTTGACCTTCCTTAGAACTGTTACCATCCAGTTGCTCCTAAGGCAGAGTTTCCCAGATTACATTCTGTGAAATGCAAACAATCCATGAAATGGCTGTTGTCTCAAAAAATTAATAAATAAAAAGTAAAAAAAAAATTCCAGCGATTTTTTTCAAAAATGTAATTTAACACATATACATGAGAAATGTGTGTGTGCAGGTATGTTCCTTAACACAGCACATGATGCATGACGCTCTGGTCAGAAGAAATGGAGAAATGACACACCCCACTTTCGATGCCTGGTGCTCCCGTGAGAAAGTCCTGATGCACAAGCCTGGAACATCCCACGGTAACATGATGTGCAGGCAGCTCTGACCGGCTTATTATGTCATCTTTTGGATGATTGCTGGTCTCTGTCACATATATTTCTTTTCTTTTTTTCTTTTTTTTTTTTTTTTTGAGCAAGATTAGCCCTGAGCTAACTACTGCCAATCCTCCTCTTTTTGCTGGGGAAGACTGGCCCCAAGCTAACATCCAAGCCCATCTTCCTCTACTTTATATGTGGGACGCCTACCACAGCATGGCTTTTGCCAAGCGGTGCCGTGTCCACACCCAGGATCCGAACCAGCGAACCCCGGGCCGCCCGGAATCAGAACACGTGAACTTAACCACTGTGCCACCAGGCAAGCCCCCTGTCACATACATTTCTTATAAAAGCACCATATATTTCTGATATTATTCGATGTTTGTTCATTAAACATAGGGAATCAAAAAATGATCATTTCTTAAAACAATTAAATCATCAGAAACATTTTTTATTCCTATCTGTTTTAACCCAAATGCACATTACATTGGTAAGTTTCTTTGGCACCCCACCTATACACTATTTTTCTTAAGTTTCTTAAACACATGAGCCTGAGAAGCGCCACCCTTAAACAAGCACAGCCTCGACCTGCCCCTGCCCCAGCTGGTGTCCTTAGGGAGATAGGCAGGGCTTTGGACACGGAGGCAAGAGTGAATGGGGAGTTGGAGGGCATAAAGGGAGATTCCACGAAAGTTAAAATTAAAAAAGACATGAGGCTCTTATAAACCCACTCTTAACCAAGGTGGGGAGGGAGCTGTGAAACATAGGTGGATAAACAGAAAGATCTCGTAAACGATAGAACGCGGGTTAGATTTTCAAACAAAACCAGCGATTTGTGTGTATAAGAGAATGGTACACAAACTGTCACAGAAAGTTTAAAATAATAAGGATACAATATTCCAGTCAGATACACATAGAGAGAAGGCATAAAAAGGTAAATACTAGAGAAAGCAATTTCAAAAGACAAGAAGGTAACAATACTCATTGCATGTTGATAAAGAATGCAATACCCATTGAGGACATAATGGTAACAAGCTCAGCAAAATTAAAACGCGGCAATTTTGAAAAACAGCAAAAAAAATGTTGAAGATTTCAGATATTCACCAAAGCTCTACTTAAATAATTTATTATTTTTAGACAAGAAAGGAATGCATAAACATTTTTGCTAAAAATGTTTGATTTGGGGCTTTTTTTGAGGAAGATTAGCCCTGAGCAAACATCCTCTGCCAATCCTCCAGGTTTTTGCTGAGGAAGAGTGGCCCTGAGCTAAATCCATGAGGGGTTCGCCTCATCTTCCTCTGTTTTGTGTGGGATGCCTGCCACAGCATGGCTTGATAAGCAGTGCGTAGGTCTGCACCTGCGATCCGAACCGGTGAACCCTGGGCCACTGAAGAAGAGCACATGAACTTAACTGCTACGCCACCAGGCTTGGCTCAAAAAGGTTTTTTTTAATGAATCCTCCACACCAGAGAAAGAGTGATGGGAAATAAAAAAGAAATTATAAAGACTAGAATCAGTTAATTCGAAAGCAGAAATTGAGTATATAGTGACTTGCATATAAATCTAAAGGCTATTTCTTTGGGATGAATAAAATATCTTTACAAACTTGCAACAAATCTATTCAAGAAAAAAATAAATTAGAAATGCAGAAGAAATAGAATACATATGGAAAATGGAGAATGTCAAAAGAATCCTATACACAACTATGTACTAATACTTTTGAAAATTTTGTCAATTTATTAGATAACTTGGGGGAAAATTACAAATTACAAAAATTGGTTCAACAAGAAGAAAAAAATATATACATATAACAATAACCAAGCTACAAATGAAGAAAATTATCTTCAGGATTTGCCTCTCCCTCAGCCTCAGAGTCTGCCCCAGAGCCTCCAGGCTTTCTGTGATGAATTCTTTTATACTTTGAGGAAAGAGATTTTCAGACTATCTGAAGTGTTCCAGAACATAGAAAAAATGAAAAGTTATCTCATTTATTTTATAAATCTATCATAAAGCCTTCTATTTGGATGAAAGGAGTCAAAATGTATAAACTTCTAGTTAAAAAATAAACACGTCATGAGGATGTACAGTATGATGACTATGGTTAATGATACTATACTGCTTTTTTTTTTTTTTTTTTGCTGTGGAAGATTAGTCCTGAGTCAACATCTGTGCCAATCTTCCTTGCTTTTTGCTTGAGGAAGATTAGCCCTGAGCTAACATCTGTGCCAGTCTTCCTCTACTTTATATGTGGGTCGTGCCTGACAGCATGGCTGACAGTGGTGTAACTCCACACTGTGGATCCCAACCCGCAGACCCAGGCCACCAAAGCAGAATGTGCTGTACCTAACCACCAAGCATGGGGCCAGCCCCTATATTGCATACTTGAAAGTTGCTAAGAGAATAGATGTTAAAAGTCCTCATCCTAAGAAAAGAAAAGTTCGTAACTATGTATGGTGAAAGATGTTAACTAGACATTATGGTGATCCTTTCACAATATATACAAATATGGAATCATTATGTTGTACACCTGAAACCCATGTAATGTTATATGTCAATTATACCTCAAGAAAAAAAAGATGTGTTCTACCACACATAAAAAGTATGAGATGATGAATATGTTAATTAGCTTGATTGTGGTGATCAATTCACAAAGTATGCTTATAGCAAAACTTCTTGTTGACGATAAATAGATGAATTTTATTTGTCAACTATACCTCAGTAAAGCTGGATGGATAAAGAAATTTTTAAAAAATCTGACAGATAATACCAAAAATAGGTTATGGTAGCTCAATCACAGATATTAATATGTTTGGGAAAATTCTAAATCAAATGGCAATGACTTGAATTCAATAGCATATTGAAAATACTCCACCCCGCCTGAGCAGGGTCATCCCAGGAAGGCAGTGACTCTAAAGTTCCTCTGGATAAATGAAGAGGGAAGAAACACAAAGATGATTCAGGCAATCATCACAGCGAAGAACTACCTTTGACAAATTTTAAAGCACATCACATGTTGATTGATTAATAAGAATGTAATACGAGTACAAAAAAAACACAGGCAGACAAATGGAACACAGTGAGCATGAGAAATAGGCCCCATTCTGCATTCAGATAGACGGGATAGCAATGATGCCATCACACATCAAGGGAGAGGGGGAAAGGGAGGAGAGAAGTGCATTGGAAGGGGGGTAGCCCCATAGCTGTCTTTAGATATCTCAGGATCCTTGGCTGAAAGAGGAATTTTTCTCCCAGTTTAGGCTTCAAAGGCCGAATTAGAACAAATGGACACAGCAAGGGAGATTTCTGCTCAATAAATAGCAAAGCATCATGGCTGTAAGTCTCGTCCAAAGAGGCACACAGCTGCCTCCAGAAAGTACACGGAAGATCTGCTACTTAATTTGTGGGAACTAATGCAAAATATTAATGTGGGGTTCCTTGTTCAAAATTATTAAGACTTTCAAGATGGCGGCAGCAGAGCATTAAAGCAAACAGTTGTGGGACCGTCTAGGTTGCAGGGGCACTGGGTGCAGGTTTCCCATCACGGAGAGATAGGGACTGGAGAAGACCTTGGTGTGGACATTGTTGACTGGCTTCCAGTACAGACTGATAAATAGACTAAATGTTTTATTCTAAGCTGATCAATGATAACCCTTCCCTTTGCTCTCACATTTTCATCAAAATGAAGGGGTAGGACACAGACACACTCTCAGGCTGCCATTCTGAGACTTACCTCTATCTCCGTCGAATTGCCTAGAACCGTGGGAGTTACACGGTGCTTACTCACTATATGTTGCTGAAATATAAGATTACTTTGTATTGTATAACTTTACTGTTTCACAGCATTTCCACACACATTACCTCTTTTGACCATAATAGAAAAGCATTATTTGGTCCATTTTACCTGAAAGGAAAGTCAGACTCAGGTAAGTTCCGCTGCGCCCAGGTCACACAGCTGGTCAATTTGGATGTAGGCTCTCCTAATGCTAAGTCATCCCGTTACTTGTTTCTCCATCCTTCCGTCAGTCTGAACACCTGCTCTATACAAGCCCCCTGCTAGGCCCTGGGAACTCACAGCTCCCAGCCCTAGGAGCTCACAGTTTAGCGGGGAGGACTGCCAGTAAACAAGTTCCACCGTAGCAGGAGATGAGGGAAACAACGGCAGTGAGTACCAAGAGCCAAATGCCGAACGCTATCTGAAGGGACCAACGGAGGCTTCACAGAGAAAGCAGCCACCAAGCGGCCTTTGAAGGGTGTTTCAATTGAGTGTTTCCCATCGCACAGCTGAATTGAACAGACACAAAGGAAGGCACAGGCTCCCCTGGGTTCTCAAGGGAATCTGGCTAAAAGCTTCTCATCCCATTGATTTAGTCCCACCCATGGGAACTTCGTGCCACAGGGAACCATTTGTGGAGATCAGTTTCCCTTGCAAGTGAGCCTGAGTTAGGAGAGGACCAGGAGTTAGGAACAGCCCTGGGAAGTGCTTTCTAAACACTGGACAAACGCAACGCACCTCCTTTACACCTCACAGTCACCCAGCCAGCTCAGTGGCGCGGGACCCCTTCATGGCTTATAGACAGCAAATCACGCTGAGCATGCCTAGGACCTGTTCTGGGCCATACACTATCAGGTCCCAGACCCTATGTGGCTTACCTCCTACTTCAGCGCTCCTTCCACTTGCCCCAAAAGGAAGGAAGATAAGAGCCCTAATAACCAGGGGAACGAGCCTCTGCCTTCTTGGGTAGCTCTCTGCATCTTTCAGTTCCGTTTACCTCCAGGCAAACGTGACAGAGAGCATCTGCTGCCTCCTGTCAATCCTAGCAATCTACCCGAAATACCACCTGGGAGCTCGGGCTCCACAGCGGATTGCCATCAAGTGCTTGGCCAACAGGGAGTGCGTGGCTGTAATGAGTTTAATCAGACAGAGCAGGTTGTGAACATAAAGTAGCCACGTTAGCATGTGTTGTATTGTTAAAAGCAGCGGGGACGTGGGAGAGAGCTACTCCCATTCTGGCTTTGGCTTTGCCGCCCACTGGCTGTAAGTGGGGGCCTTGAATGACTCTTAGCCTCAGGCTCCTTTTATGGAAAATGGATATAAGTTTACCTACCTTACAAGGTTGTTATGAGAATGAAACAACATAATAGATGTGAAAGTAGTTTTTAATTTATAAAATGCTACCGAAAGATTGATTTTTATTACTGTTCGCAATCTTATTCCACATACTCAGAGGAAATTTGTATATAATTACAATTACAACCCCAAATCCTGATTTCTTGTGTGGAGTCCACGTTATTTCCAGGAAACAAGCAATCACATTGAGGCAGGATGAATTTAAAAGTAACTGACTCCAGGACAGGTACCCTGATGGGATCTCAGCTGGGACAGAACCCCATCTTACCATCACAGATGAGCCACGTAGACACACAGCCAGGCCTAAATTGTATTTTACCAAGGGAATATCTTAAATCTCGGGAAGGTTGCCAACATCTCCTGGTTGAGGCTAGTCCCTTAGTTGCCTCCCTAGGAACTGGTTTCCAATGGTGGGACCCAAGACATACAGAAAATACCGTGATGCAAGGCATAAAGCATTAAGGCCATTCGCTCTACAACAGGTAGAGCATTAGGGAGGTGCAGAGAAGATAAAGATCACCATTACTTGGGGAAAGGAATCAAAGAAGTCTTCCTGAAAAAGGAACTTTTCAATCGGGCTGTGCAGGGCACACAGATGACCAGTTTGGCACAGTGGACAGAGTGTGGGCTCCAGTTAGCAAATGACCAGTTGTTGATGCTGCTCAGAGAACAGCCTCTCCCTTTGACCCTCAGTTTCCTCATCTGTAAAGTAGGGATGAAGCTGCCCACTGAGAAAGGATTGCTGTTAGGGATAAATTAGCTAACAAATGTTTATTTCAACTTTAGGTGCAAAAAATATTAGTTTCTACCCAACATACCTGCCTCTAGGTGAGTCCAAACTATGTTTCTAAAAAGTGATGGTGACAACCGGTGGGTATTTATAGAACATTCCATATGTTCCCAGCAGAGAGCTGAGAGCAATCTGAGCATCACAGAATTACAGTGTTTCTTAAATTTTAAGATTCCATTGATTTTAAGGAACGCTGCTGATTTAATAACTTTTAGGTTGAAGAGAAGAAAAAAAGAGAGACTATATCCTATGCACATATCAACTGGAAGATCCATACTGATTTCAGAAAAATAAATTTGAAAGAATAAATATATCTTTGAATTTGAGGAAATGTGGTCTGAGATGTGGCCTTTACTCTCAAAAAGTAAATAGTCCAGTTGGCAAGATAAGACTATATGGGCAAACAGAGAAGAAAACAGCCCTAGCAATGCCTGGCTAGATCCGGGGTCTCAGCTAGTCTTTCTGCAAAGTGCCTGGAGCTCTGCGGAGGGAGGCCCCCCTTGGATTGCCCATAGCCCCCAGCCGCAGGCCATGCGCTCAGGCATTCCTGATCAGGCTCGAAGGTTCCTGCCAGTAGCCACCATTTGGTAGCCTGCAGGATTGCAAATGTGCGTTCAAATCAAACCAATTCAACTTCAACATTTCCTAAGCATGTACTGTGTGCACGCTGTGGGGCTGCGTGCTATAGGAAAACACAGCACGCCTCCCTGCTGTCCCCACAGAGAACACAGTACACAGTGGGTGGGACTGTGTTCGCCAAACTCAGCTGCACCGACTCTATCGTCCAAGGGGAAGTTCAAACTCTTACACAAATGAAAGAGAGCCAGTCAATCACCGGGTGATGGTCTGCATCCCTGCTTCTCAGAGTGTTTATGGTGATGGACCAGGTTTTAATTCTCAATCTGTGGCCCACTGGTACTTTTGTAAAACACAAAACCACGTGACTGGATGCCATGGTGCTGTCAAATTGCTCTAAAATCTCTCAGCATTCACTCTCAACTTCTGACATCTCATCATGGCCCCTGACAGTCTGCAGACCGACACCAGCTCACAGACCCCACTTTGAGTGCTACTAGCCTCTATGATTCCAAAACCTCATTAACTGGTTTTGGACAGATAACTAATGGACGTGTTAACTAATTGATCCCAAACAACATTAGTGAAACTCCAGAGTGACTGAGAAAATTAATCAATTGGCAAGTTTTATAAAAGCACTGAATAATGATGATGACGAGAACATCATTTTCCAAGTGCTTCCCAAGTGGAAGCCACTGTCAAGGATCAGGAAGCAGCCTATTCCCACCTTTTCAGCGAGGAGACTGCTCTTTGTGGGGAGACTGACCAGCGCACACCTCAGCTCTTTTGGTTCATAACATGAATGGAGCAAGAGAGGGGATCCTCAGCGCTGGAAACCACAGGAACGCTGGAAGCCACACGGCTCTGGGTGTACTCCCTGCACCGCAACCTACCATCGAGATGAAATAGAACGAGTGGCCCCACCCCTCGGAGCCTGGACTTCCCTCTGTGGACATAAGAGGCCCTCTGTGACACGCGGTCATTGCTCCAGACGTGTGATGGCTCATTATGGGGTCAGGATTGTAAAAAGAGGCAATGCAGTGTTTGTCACAGGCTCAAACGAGGGGTACCAGCAGGGAGAAGTCTGAGGAGACGCTCAGAGCGGTAAAAGCCTCAAGGCCCCGTGACGAAGAACTTCTGAAGGGTGACATGCTCAGTGTGGAGGAGACACGGTTCAGAGGACAATAAAGCTGCCTTTACTTCAGAAGAGCTGTCACATGGGAACCAACACAGGCCTCTTCTGGGCGGCCCCGCAGCCTAGAACCACAGCTGGTATGAGAAATCATAGGGAGAGATTTCTGCTCAGAGGAAGAAGTCTCTGGCAGCCAGCATCTTCCAAAGGTGGGAGAGGCTTGCTTGACTGGAGCGCGCTGCCCCTGGTGTGCTTATGTCCACTGGTCAGGGGAGCCCATAGTGAGTGGCCCTAGCATCAGATCAAAGACTGCTCTAGGTGGTCTCCAGGTGTTTCCTGGCCCTGCCTTTACAACTCTAAAAAGTCACGCAGCAACTCTCTCACAGTGGGAGAGCCTCCGCAGCCTCTGGGAGCTTGAGCGCAGAAGGCAGGACAGCTGGGAAGACGCCAATCAATCAATCAGAACTACCAAAAAACAGCAATGCGTGCTGAAAAGTGGTCCTAAAATCCCTTTAATTTGTCCAGCCCTGTACAGCCTATGAAACATTTTCACACAGTGCCTCACCCACAACTCTGGGAGGTAAGTATTACTACTACCCCCAATTTACAGAGATGACGCGAGGCTTAGAGAAGTTCCTAATTCCGTAAAGAACTCACACCCCATAAGTTAGAGACCCGGGGCTCAAATCCAACCCATTGATTGCCAATCCCCAGCTCTGCTCACTGGCCAGCCTGCTCCCTTCCTTTCGGGGACCCAGCGCCCTTGCCCTAGGTAACCATACCCACCCCGGCACTGAGGCTGCTCCAGGGGGTCAAATGTGGCAAGGCTTTTGAAAATGTTTTGAAGAGCTGGAATGATTTCCTTCCTTCCTCCCTCTCTCACTCTCTTCTTCCCTTCCTTCCTTAAGTGTTTACTGAACAGATTCAATGCTCCAGTCACTGTGACAATCAGCTGGGATGCCAAGATGCATAATACACAGTCTTGCCTTCAAGGAGTTGCCGGTCAGGCTGGGAAATACAGAAATGTTCAAGAACAAATCACAAAGTGTATCAATAGTGCAAAAATAAAAAGGTATATAATGGAGATTGCTCAGAGATCCGGGGTGATTAATTCAGGCAGAGGAGTGGGACGGTTAGAGAAGTCTTCCTGGAGGAGGTGACATCCTAAGTAGGTTTGGAAGAAAGACCTCTAGTTCACCAGGCAGGTGGTGCTGGGAAGGTCTGGGAGGGAGAAGATGGAATTTCAGGGAAAGAAAGGGACATGCACTAAGGCACGGAGATTTGGAACAGCATGGTGTATTGGGGGGCCTAGAAGTAAGGCAGTGGAGCTGGGAGTTGAGTAAGGACCAGGAGTGATGAGAGATGGGACTAAGAAGGTCAGAAGGGTCAGCAGGAAGATTCAGTGCCAGCTGAAGGAGCTTTGCTTTCTCCTGCGTGCGGCAGGGAGTTTCTGAAGCGGTTCGGCCCAGGGAGAAAGATCGTCAGGGTTTTAGAACTTGCACTTGGGTATCAGAGTGAAGAACAGATAAGGGGAGAGGCTAGCCATTCTCTTCCTCCTCTTCCATGTTCCCAGATCCATTCTCAGCCCTTTTCTGCCCAGCCCTGTGCCCCAGGAGGCTGAGCCCTGCTGACTGCACCTTCTGGGCTCCCTCGGACCAGACTTCTGGGTTCAAACAATGGGAAGCCCCAGCGAGGAGAAGACAGGTGGGGGAGGGGGCATTGTGTGATTTCTTCCCTGTTCCCTCCCTGCTTCTGCCTCTCTGGGATTTCCCGCTGAGCAGCCCTTCCTCCATGGTTCTAGTTCTCACTGGACTTCAATATCTTTATTTCTTACCCTTGTCCCTTCAGTCCCAGAGGTGATAACAACAGCTTAGAGCCATTGCCGGTCTCTGGGCACCTTGGCATCCTTGTCCGTTTCGTTAACCCTGCCCCACCTCTCTGTGTAGTCTCTTCATTTGAACCATGTGAGGTGAGTTCTGCTTCCTGCCGTGACCCTGACTGTTACAGGGGTCAAGATTAGACAGAGGCCTGGAGAGGGGCAGGGCCATCGCAGTCAGAGCCGGATGCACAGGCAGCAGGGTGAAGGAAAGTGAGCAGACTAGAGAATCTTTCCAACGGGGAAGCCGTGGACCTTGATTTCAGCTTGTGCAGGGTCTCCAGGGGAGAGAAGTTCCCGGGGGACTGAGTGGGTGACGGAGCACTCCCCAAAATGGACAATTCAGGGGGAGAAGCAGGTTCCAGTGGACTGATGAGGTCAATTCTGATCAGCTGAGCTCAAAGCGCCTGTGGGACAGCAGGAGCAGACGTCCAGGAGACCGGTGGGTCAGAGGGTCTGGCCTGGAGATCCAGGCAAGACACCAGCATCACAGAGCTAATAGTTAAGGTCCACTGACAACAGAGAAATGCACTAAACTTACCACAAGCTCCTTCCAGAATCTCAGTTGGTTCTGTCTTAATAATTATGGATACATAAAGAAGTAGAGTGATGGTCACCCAGGATCTCACAGAAGACTCTTCAGAAGCCACCTGCCTTGTGCCTTCATTAATTGCCCCCTTCTTAAAGACATAGGGGTTTGTTTTCAAATCCACAATTTTTCCCTGGCGTTTCGTTTAGTCATTCCTATTTTTCACCACCAGATTGTTTGCTGGGGAAAAGAACGAAAACAGCCACAGATGTCTTTGTTTTGGAGTTTTGCAAAACTCTCTGGTTAAGATAACACTTTCAATTAAAGAAATTATATCATCCAAATACCATATGCCACAAGCCCTCATTTGCAAAAATCACCTGCTTTCAGAAATTGTTTGAAGAGTCCTCTCAAACCACCACTCAGTAGCTCAGATGGGCCTCTGAACAGGTCCCTTCTCTCTGTTCCGGGGGATTCTGGAAGCTTCAGGTCAGAAAGCTAAAGTCAAGAGGGCATCCTCTGACTTGTCCTCGGGACTGCAGGCATTTATCACCAAATCTTCCATCTTCACGTGGGCGCACATACCCCTGCAGGTGTGTACCCTTGTATTCATCGCATATCAGGGACGGACACACTTTACACACCTAGGAAATCATTGTAGAATAAACTAATTCACTTTTTCTTTCCTTCCTTCCTCTTTCTCTCCATCTTCATTTCTTCTATAGCTTCACATTTCCTGAAAGGTTTCTGTGCCACACGGTTGCTAAGCACTGAAGGACAAAGATAAACAGATTCCCTGTCCTCAGGACACTCACAGTTAGAGGGAGATGGCCAAGCAAAAGGAGAGTTCTGATCCCAGGAAGAATATGAGCTTCTTAAGGGCAAGAACCAGCCCTCATTCCCTGTGTAGCCCCATTTTTGCACAGTGCCAGGAACTCAATAGGTATTCAGTAAGTGTCTGTGGAACAAAATGTTTGTTGAATGAAACACACCCTACCAAGACAAGCAAGCACCATGCGGCAGACACACAGGGAAAACCATGCTAAACTGAGTGGCAGTGAGCTGGGCAGGACTCATGGAGCAGTGGGCTGTGCACTGAGCGATGGGAAAGGGTGGAGGGCAGCAGGGGGCGGGGCCTGCTGGGCCATAGGAAGCACTTCACCCACAGCGTGGAGTTGCCATGCTTGCGACTTACGTGACGGTCAATAGTGAGCCATCCAGTTTGGTCACGACTCAGGTGAGAAGAGGATTCAACAGGACCTGAGTCTCATTATAGACAGTCTTTAATGCCGGTTTAGAGTCTGGGCTTTGCTAGACGCTGGGGAACCCCTGCAGGCTGTGACAGATATGAAGTGGCGTCTCGTCCTGCTCGGACCCGTTGTATGAGACTCACTCCTGTGCTGTGGACGTTGGGTGGAGTCTCATCTTCCCTACTTGACTATAAGCAGTTTCAGAGTGGGAACTTGGATTCAATATTGACGGACTACTCTGCCGGACAGTCTTCATTTGCCCGTCCAAATCCACTCTCCCCACTCCTCTACCTGACTCTATGCTCCAGGAGGCCGACCTTACAAAAGACAGCAATTGGCACCCTTGCTCACTGGCTCCCAGTTGGATCTGGCCAAGAAGCAAGAGATCAGAAAGTAAGACGAGAGTGATGTTGGGGTATTTGTCCCCCTGGCTGCTTCAGTGTCAGGCTGCTGTGGGTTAGCTGTCTTCCTCTACCACAGGCCACGGCTCCTGGAAGGCAGCCCTCTCCATATGGCTACCCTCTTCTGGTTCCATAACTCTTCCTTCTCCTTCCTTCACACGAGGGGAGAATAAAATCTCCCTTCTGTTGCTAGCCCTAGGATCCACCACTATCCTTCGTTGCTTTCTCTAACCTGGCCTGTAACTCCTCAAATTGCCCTGTTTCACTGCACTAAGACTCTTGTATGAACACCTATCATATGTCAAACACACTGATTTGCTTTTCATACATTGTTCATGTAACGTCCCAAACAAAGTTTCAGGTAAATATTAGTATCTTCATTTACAGATTTAAAAGAAAATACCTGAAGTTCATGAACTTTAGACAAATGGTAAAGACCATCTTCAACAACTTGAAATCCCCCCATTTAGAATAGGATCTGGCACATGATAGTTCCTTAACTGAATGTATGAGTGAATACAAGTATTACATACTAAGTACTAACATGAATGTTACAGATCACAAGGGTTTTTGAAATTCAGAAGTAGAAGGACTAGCTTTGGAGTCAGAAAAAAGTAGAATTTAAATACTAACTCAACCAACTGGGATTTATCCCAGGTATGCAAATCTCGTTCAACATTTGAAAACAAATTAATGTAATCCATCACATAAATAGTATGAAAAAGAAAAATCACACAATCATATCAATAGATGCAGAAAAAACACTTGACAAAATCTAGCATCCGTTCATGATAGAAACTCTCAATAAACTAGAAGGGAAATTTCTCAACTTGATAAAGACTATCTACAAAAAGCTCACAGCTGATATATTTAATGGTGAGAAACTTTAAGTTTCTTACTAAGATCAAGTACAAGGCAAGGATGTCCCTTCTCATCACTCCTTTTCAACATCACACTGGAAGTCCTTGCTAATGCAATAAAGCAAGAAAAAGAAATAAAAGATATCAGATTAGGAAGGAAGACATAAAACTGTCTTCATTCTCAGATGACACATTTATTTACGTAGAAAATATAAAAGAATCAACAAAAAAACTCCCAGAACTAATAAGCAATTATAGCAAGCTTGCAGGATATAAGGTTAACATGTAAAAGTCAATTGTTTTCCTATAAACCAACAATGAACAAGTGGAAGTTGAAATTAAAAATGCAATACCATTGACATTAGCACCCAAAACAAGAAACACTTAGTATAAATCTAACAAAATATGCACACGATGTATATGAGGAAAGCTACAAAACTCCAATGAATGAAATTAAAGAACTAAATAAATGGAGAGGTATTCCATGTTCATTGATAGAAAGACTCAATATTGTGACGATGTCAGTTCTCAACTTGATCTACAGGCTCAATGAAATCCCAGTCAAAATCTCAGCAAGTCATTTTGTGGATATAGACAAAATGATTCTACAGTTTATATGGAAAGGCAAAAGACCCCAGAATGGCCTAGAGAATATTGAAGGAGGAGAACAAATTTGGAGGACTGACGCTACCCAACTTCAAAACTTACTATGTATGAAGCTACAGTAATCAAGACCGTGTGGAATTGGTGAAAGATAAACAAAAAGACCAATGGAACAGAATAGAGAGCCCAGAAATAGACCCACATGAATATAATCAACTGATCTTTGACAAAGGAGCAAAGGCAATGGAGCAAAGATAGTCTCTTCAATGAATAGTGCTAAACAATTAGACATCCAAGTGCAAAAAGATGACTCTAGACACAAACTTACACTCGTCACAAAAATTAACTCAAAATGGATCATAGATCCAAATGTGGAACATAACACTATAAAACTCCTAAAAAATAACGTGGGAGGAAACCTAGATGACCTGGGGCATGGTGACGCCATTGTAGACACAGCGCCAAAGACACGATCCATAAAAGAAATCATTGATAATAGAATTCATTGATGAATAATTAACTTCATTAAAATTAAAAACTTTAGATCTATGAAAGACGAAATCAAGAGAATAAGAAGATAAACCACAGCCCGGGAGAAAATATTTACGAGAGATACATCTGATGACAGACTGTTATCCAAAATATATGAAGAATTCTTAAAACACAACAACGAGAAAACAAACAACCTGATTAAAATATGAGCTAGAGACCTTAACAGACACCTCTCCAAAGAAGATATATAAATGGCAAACAAGGATATTTAAAGATGCTCCACGTCACATGTCATCCGGGAAATGCAAATTAAAACAATGAGAAAGCACCACACACTTATCAGAATGGCCAAAATCTGGAACATGAACAACATCAAATGCTGGTGAGGCTGTGGAGCAGCAGGAGCGCTCATTCATTGCTGGCGGGAATGCAAAATGGTCCAGCCACCTTGGAAGACAGTCTGGTGGTTTCTTATGAAACTAAACATACTCTTACCATATGATCCAGCAATTGTGCTCCTTGGCATTTACCCAAAGGAGCTGAAAACCTATGTCCACACAAAAACCTGCACGTGGGTGTTTATAGAAGCTTCATTCATAATTCCCAAAACTTGGAAACAAACAAGATGTCCTTCAGTAAATGAATGGATAAAAGTGTGGTTCATCCAGACAATGGAATATTATTCAACGCTATAAAGAAATAAGCTATCAAGTCATGATAAGACATAGAGGAACCTTAAATACATATTACTAAGTTAAAGAAGCCAATCCGAAAAGGCTACACACTATATGATTCCAATTATATCACATTCTGGAAAAGGCAAAACTATGGAGACAATAAAAAGATGAGTGGTTGCCAGGAGAAGGGAAGGGAAGGGGAGAAAGAAGAAATGAATGGGCCAAGCACGGAGGATTTTTAGGGCAGTGAAAATACTCTATGGTATTATAATTACGGATATATGTCATTATACATTTGTCCAAACACACAGAATGTATAACACCAAGAGTGAGCCCTAAGGTAAACTATGCACTTTAGGTGATAATGATGTGTCAATGTAGGTTCATTCTTGGTAAAAAATGTACCACTCTGGCGAGTGATGTGGATAACGTGAGAGGCTATGCATGGGGCGGAGGGCAGTGGGAGCCATATGGGAAATCTCTGTACCTCTCTCTCAATTTTTGCTGTAAATCTAAAAATTGCTCTAAAAAAATAGAGTCTTTAAGAAAACCCTAACTCCATGACTGACTAGCTCTCTGAGCCCTAACTCCTTATGTAGACATGTGGATGACAGTTCCTACTACATAATGTGATTATCAAGATAATAATCACAAAGTACACATGGACAGAACAAGTACCTTATAAATAATAGATTCATTTTACACAGAAAAAAAATATACATAACATTTTGATTAGAACTCAGAGAAATGTTGAAAACCCACATGGACAGAAAGCCTCAGTGAAGTGGGCTTTACTTCCCTTGCAAATCACCGCTTCAAACGCACATCCATACAACATACATACAATTCCTCGTTAGTTAAATTAAGCCGCCAGTGCTTGAAGATTCCCGTGTCCCTGTGTCTTTTACTTGGCCAACGCAAAAGCTTCATGTTAGAGACATGTTAGGTAGAAGGGATGTAACAAGAGGAAGAAAGAAAAAAAGATATTTGAAAGCCACCATGTGCCAATTACTTTCATAACCCCTCTCTGATTTAACTTTCCCGGGAGCACATGTAACACAAGCACAATTCCTGTTTTCACTGATGAACTTAATGAAGTTCACAGAAGTTAAGCACCTTGCTTGAGTAAAATCAGGATTTGAGCCCAGGTCTTCCGGTCCCCAAGTCATATTCAGCCCCGCCAATGCCTCACTGGGGAGTCTAAACCACATCTTGCAGCCAGATAGACGGGAGACTTATGTGTTTTCCCCTTTAAGCTCAAACTTCTTCGACTGGAGGCAGCAAACCCTTCCAAGACACGTGAGAGTTACTCACTTAGGGGTGAGCCACAGGTCCTCCTTGGCTGGCTTTGCCAATTCCTCTCTTTTGACTGTTTCTAGGGCAGAGGAAAACTGCACATTAATGGAATTCCAAAAAAGAATGTTATGGTGACAAAGCAGGGAGAAAGCTCAGACAATAGGAGGAAATGTGGCAAGATTCCCTTTCATCTCCCAACGGCAGTTTGGGGCTGCACGTGTCCGCCAAATCCAAGGGCAAAGGGCCTGCGGTGAGGAGCCCACATTTTGTGAGTGCCTAGTTACTCTTCCTTCCGTTTCAAAAAATATTTGTCCAACCAGGTCTCCGGAATTGAATATAAACACTGCAAGGCTTGTTTCTTCCTTTCCAAAGTAGCATTTCACTCTCCAGCCTCTATCTAATGCCCCTGTTGAGAATTCGAGAGTCTAGATAAAGGGATCCGGGCCTTTGAAATCTTTGGAAAAAGAGTCAGGACATGAAACACATAAGCTCCATTCTGGTTCTGTTTGAGCTCCAAAGCGACTCTGAGAGCCAGCCTGGGGGAGGAACAGCCAGTGCTCCGACCTGCTCTCCACCGGCTGCGGAGCCTCAGCTGTGCCGGGAAAGGGAGGTGTTGTGAAGCAAATGGATTTGGAAGGAAAACCCTGCTTTTGAATCCTGGCTCCTGCATTTATTAGCAAATGACTCAGCCCATCTGATTCTCGGTTTCTTCAGCAATGCAGTGGGGACAATGACATCCACCTCTCAGAGCTGTCGTGAGGATTCAGAAAATACCCTGCCCTACGTTTTGCCATCTCTCTGGTCTAGTCTCTTTGGCGGGGGCTGGAGTGGTTGACAAGTGCAACAACCCCACCCCTACCCCTGCAGCTGTTTCTGACGGGAAACAGAAGCGTTCAGTGTGAGCACCTTGAAACGGCTGGCTACTGACCAGAAGGAACCCCCAGCTGAAGCTCCAGGCTCCACACTTACTCTCAGGGTGAGATAGAACCACTCCGACTACAAAGTGTCACCAATCTATGGGCCCACCGCTCTCTTTTTCATTTGTATTGATCTTTTGGTCTAGGAAAATTGCATTACCACAAGTACAGCAGCACAGATGTTGTTGGGAGCCAGGAGCTGAGAGGAATGACGAGGAGCACAGAGGGAGAGGGGTGCTGGGCAGACGATCCTGGCTGGAGGAGCAGCCTGAGCCAGTAGAAGCCCTTTGAAACCTGGCTCAGCCACACGCTTCCCCAGGAAGGCTTCCCTGACCGCTTTCTCAGGCTGAGCTGGGCACCCTCCAGGATGCGCCGCTGACCCCTGTGCTCACTGCCATCATGGCGTGTATACGCGGAGTGCTGTCTGTTTCCATTTGGTCTCTTGGTGAGCTAATAATGGGATCTTATTAATCTTGTGGACCCAACAGCCGGCATAGTGCTTGGCACACAGTAGCTTTGCCCAAAGTGTTGAATGTCATCGAATGGATCAGTGTCCAGTTGACTAAGTGAGCTTGAGCTCACCTCCCAGTGGCAGTGCTAAGGGGCCTTCCTGGGACACAGCCACAGGCAGTGGTCACTACACGGGACCACAGAATCATCACGTGCATGGTTCATGGCAGGAAGGACCCTGTCAGTGGAGGATGAGTAGGAAAAGCAGAACCCAGCAGCTCTCTTCCCTCTGCTCCTGTCAAGGAAAGCAGACTCAGCAGCAGGGTTCCAACCTGCCAGGCTGGACCTCAGCCCCGAGCTCTGACCCAGAAAGAATCTGAGACATTGAGCAGGGCAACTGGAGCAGGTGTCCAGAAATTTAGACTAGGCAACCTGATGTGAGGAAGAAAAGTTATAACTTAGAGATCATCAGGGTGCCAGGACAGAGCGGGGTCCACATCGTTGGCAATAAAATTGTCCCTTAGCCCAAAGGGCTGATGCTACTGACAGTCAGCTGAGAGAACACAGGATGGCAGAGGTGGGCATGCGGAATGCCTTCATTGCAATGATGCTAACACAGCAAAAATACCCAAGCTTTGTCCAAAAATTATTAGTACAGATCTCTGGGAAGCTATATTTTCATTAACTTCGTCTATGAGACTGTGTAATTAAAGGCAATCAGAAAAAGGAAATCATTTTATTCTAAAATAATTTTTCTTCTCCCAGTGCCGAAGATGCGAGGTCACTCTGGAACTTGAATAGAAAATCTCCGTGCTAGGACCTGTGCGAAAATCAAAGATCAAAAGATGAACAAGATGGGGTCCTCCTTCATCCGGGTGCCTCTAGCTTGTGGCATGAACTTGGGAGAGGGGCACGGGGAGCCTGCTCGGGGAAGAGTATGTGGGGAGCCTAGCTGAAGCTTTGCATGAGCCCTCTCAGCCAAGGGAAGCGTAAAAAGGGATGAATTCAAGTTATTTCCACGAGGTGCTTCGTGGCAGTTGACAGGTGTAGATCAAGGTTTCTCAAAGGTGACACTGTTGACATTTGGGTCTGGTAAGTCTTCGTTGTGGGGACTGTCCTGTGCATTATAGGATATTAAGCAGCATCCCTGGCCTCTTCCCACTAGATACCAGTGACAGCCAAAAATACCTCCAGACATTTCCAAATGTTCCTTGAGGGGCAAAATCATTGCTCCCTCACCCCCGCCCCCATTAAGAACTACTGATGCAGATGACCTACGAAGTTTATAGCGCAAGTCTGGGCTTGGGGGGCGGGGGGGCGTCACAGGAGAGGCCTTGGGCTCGGAGGAGGATCCAGGCACAGTACGGCCCTGGCGGCTTCATGAGCACTGTCATTATTGGGCTCTCTATCCTCTACATCCAAAAGACACCTGTAAAATCGAACCACGGAGAAAGAGAGAAAAGAACTGAAATCGCAGAAAGCATGAAAAAACATATTCCAAGAGGAATATGAAATTGAGCACCAAATTCAGTTCTAAGCTTCTTGGAAGCCGAGACAAAAAGGGGAAATTTGAGGAATGTTAAAGCTTTTGTTTTCTGATGAAAGGAAGCATACATTTTATATTTGACTGAAGAAACCCACTTTCCTCTCATAACTGAACTTTACGGGGGATTATCAGAAGATGCTAGTAGAAGGATTATTGGAAAACATAAGGAGCAGACAAATAGCAGTGTAGCAACCAGGCAGGCCGAGAGGAATCAGGGCCCCACGTATCACAGAAAGGAGCAAAAAGCAGCTTATTCATTTACACCACAAGCATTGACGAGCACGTCCACAAGCCAGCTCTGTGCTGGGTACAGGTGGTACTCAGGGCTGTAGTTTTTGGCAGTGTATTGCTGAATAAGACTAAAGGGGTCCCAGCTTTCCCTGAGCTTACATTCTTGGTGGTTCAGAATCCACTGCTAAAGAGTTGTGGGTCCTCCAACATGCCATTCCACTTTGTGGTGTTTGCATTTCTCCATCTGTACAGTGAGAATAATACCCACCTACAGGACTAGACTGACACTGCAGGTGTTGTTTGAAGGCTTAAAATTCTTTGAATACTTAGCATTTATTTAGAAGAACGAGAGTATGTTGGATGAGGGAAGAGATGCAAAGGAAGATGGTGGCAGATCTGCAGGTAGAGTTGTCTCCATTATGGGATCACAGGAAACAGGGCTCCTGCCGGCACACACACATGCAGTGTCTGCAACACGCAGGGTATATGTAAGCAGTGCACAACCTCACAGGCACGCGTGTGTCCCAGGATGGCCGCATCCCACCACACGCTCCATTCAGCCTGACCAAGTCCTACAGCCATTCGGCCCACCCTCCACGGAAGGCAGTGCAGAACGGGGCTCGCGCCTCAGCCCAGGAAGCTTATCTGACTCTCCCTTCCATCCACGTCCTCCGCCTCAGAGAAGCTCTGGAAAATACACATCTTGCGTTTCCAGTGACGCTCAGTGCTAATGCCTCTTGCAGACAGGTGGACGGGGTTACTGTGTCCTGGGCTAGTGTTGAACCGGCTAGCTCTGCTCCCTCCAGGGCTCGAAGGGTTAAACGAAGAAGAATGTGCAAAGCAGCTGGCAGGCGGGACCCCACGACCAGAGTCCCTCACGGTCTGCACTCTCTCCAAGGGCTGTTTGCGAAGTAAATGAGGTGAGGCAGAGGGAGTGGTGGCACCTACTGTTCAATGCCCAAAGATCCCGGTGACTATCACTACTGTCCATTTCAGCAGCAGCGGCGTCGACAAAAGGACAAACCATCAGCAAACTAGATGGCTTAGGGTCTGAAGCTGTGGAACAAACTAAAGAGAACGGAGAGTCAAGGGCAGCCAGAAACTCTTCACAGTTTGCAAGGCTCTGGACACAGGCAGACTCTGCCACTCTGCTCCCACCAGCAGATCCCAGGGGCAACCCATCCCCTCCCCAACTCTCCCCATCTCCCCCCCAGCCTCTGCTGCCAGCATTATTTTCTGGGCCCCTTTAATTTGGAGGGTGTCAGGGCCACATCCTGCCATCAATTTGGGGGCTGACTTCAACGAACATCCGGCACAGGGCTGGGGAGGGGCAGGGTGCAGCTTCCTCCTGGCGACCCTGATAGAATAGGGTTTTCTACTGAGATCAATGGATTAATTGCGAACACTCCATTTGGGACCATAAGGAGACGCATTGTTTTCCCACAGTCAGCAGTCAGGGCTGGGCTGGCCAAACTTCATTTCTGAAAAGTCAGGGAAAACAATTTTATAAAAAGGAGTGGGGGTGGAGGGTAGGGGAGAGTAATTGTGCTCATCTCACTAAAGGTCAGTAACAATTATAGGGAAAAGTCAGAAGGCACACTTGTTCTCTGACTGAGGCCCTGTCTGGAAAGTCGCATCCAGAAACAATTTACAGGGTCTCTTCCTGTCCTCCCCTCCTCCACGAGGCTCTTCTCACTGTCCCCACCCTCTGGCTCCTCCCCCACATCAGAAACTCTGTCTCCAGAGACAGCCGCAAGTGTGGACAAGGGAGGAGTGACGGGGAGTTCTCTCCTTACCCCCGGGCCTCTGAGGTGGGCACCACGGCGTCATTCCTGTCTCCTGCAGGCACGGGAACGCTCATCAGCCAGGGGAGACAGCCTGGGCAGACGGGAACCAGAGCTCGAGTTCTGCCATTTAATGGCTGATACACTCGGGAAAACTCACATCCTGAGTGTTCACAGGCTCATCGTAAAAATGGGAACAGTAATTCGGACCTCCCGGGATTACTGCAAAGACTGAAGGAGATGTGATATGTCACCTGAACTGAAGTCGAAGCAGCTTAAACCCAAGGCTACACGTAGCCTAAAACAAGAGGCTCTGATGGGGACATCTCCCGCGCGGATGCCCACCTTGGCGCATCCTAACCACGCTATCGAGACCACAGCAGTTGGCCTGACATTCAAAGTCCTCCACGTTCTGCCCCCTTCTCCCCTTCTAGCCTTATTTCCCACTCCTCCTCACCCCACCCTGACTTCTCTGTGCAGAGACTGTCGTTTCCTCTATCCTAGCCATGGTCCTCACGCTCACTCTCAACTCTGGGATGCACGTGCTCACACCCTACCCATCCTAAAACTAAGCTGAATTGTCACCTTCTCCAAAAAGTTTGATCCGTCAGCTGCAATGCCTCCACTGTCTTCTCCACACTGCACACCCTGCCTCCAGAACTCTGTGCCCTGCGCAGCTGTAGCTGTGCCCACACTCGTGGATTCGTTAGGCATTGAGAATCGTGGCTAAGAGGGCCAGCGCTGGGGTGAAGACGGCCTGGGTTTGAAACTCAGCCTCACTTCTTGCTAGCTGTGGGGTCTTGGGCTTTCTCTGCCTCAGTTTCCTCATCTCTAAGATGGGAACAACAATTGAATCTACCTCAGGGGTTTCCCGTAAGGCTAACTGAGAATACACGTAAAATCCTTCGAAGAACTCTTGGTCCATGACAAGCACTCAGTGGATTTTGGACACTGTTGTTCTTAAATCCCTGGTCTGTTTCAGGGCTAGGGTACAAGATGAGTAAGACCTGCTTGCCTTCAACAGATATTTCTTCAGCGCCTTCTATGCAAAAGGGGCTGTTCTACTTCTGGTGGGAAGAGGAGAGGAGTGAAATGGCTAATAAACGAAGAAGCAGATAAACATGTAAAACACCGTCTTGCGAAACGTGCTCTGTTGCAAATTACCATGGACTGAAGTAACGGAGTACAGCTTCTCTAGGCGGGCAGCCGGGAGGGTCTTTTTGAGGAGGCGGCATTCAGGCTGCAGCGGAGCCCCTGGAGCGGATGTCAGTGGGGGGTTGGTGTGCACATGGTCATCCCACCTTGACTGAGAGCTCCAGAGGAGGGGGGACTCATCTGGTTCATCTCTGTCCCTCCCTGCGCCTGGTCTGCGATCACACAGTGATCTCAGTGAGTGTGGACACTGAATTTGAACCCTCAGCTCTCACCCCCTGCAGAGGTGAGCAGGGGCTCCTGGGGGCAGTGGTTTGGGGGCAGAGGTTGGTTGGGGATTTGGGGACGATGGTGTGAATGGGATTGGCTAACGACTGATGGGATCACAAACACCCCTGTGTTCTCTTGAAGGAACTGAAGATGTGAGCACCACAGCTTTGGGGTCACGAAAGGCCAGAGTGGCATCTCTGGCCTTGGAGCCTTACTCTCCTCTTCTATAAAAGAGACCCGATGGCACCTCCCCTAAGGGTTGTGAACACCGCATAAGACCTTGTAGGTGAAGTGGCTTTACAGAGTAGGAGTTCCACAGACATTAACTGCCCTCCCCATCCCATCAGAGCCCTGAGGTCAAGAACTGCGTCCCTGGACTCATCACTATGTTACAAATCTATAGGAAAAGTGGAATATTCTAGTGACCACTTATTCATCTCCCAGTCAAAGGCCACAAAATGTTTTTCAAGGGAAACAAAATAATAGGAAAAGGAAGAACGTTTCTTAAAAAAATTCTTCTCTCTTCTCTACTGCCCTCAAAAAAAAATGGCTTTCAGAACATCAAACGCTCCTCAAAGAATCAACAATATTTTTTGATGATGGAAGTATGAATAATCAAACATATGGATTACATTTCCTTAAATCCTGCAGAGCCTGCAAACCAGGAGAGAAGGGAGGGTGTGGGTAAAAATGTTTTCACATTTTATTAAAACCTCAAGGTCTAAGGAATACTTTTATGACTATTACACACACACACATACACACACACATTTCCCCTGTCCAAATGTCAAGAAAAAAATGAGCATTTTTTTATGCTCAAAGATTTGTTTTTGTTCTGGTCAGATCTAATTCCTCATGAGGCACCAGCCTCACTCCTAGAAATAGATGGACCACAGGTCAGTTTGACTCCCAAGCTCTGCCATCTTACCAGTTGTGTCACCTTGAGCAACTCACTTAAATTCTCGGAGGTTAGGTTTCCTCTGTTGTAAACAGGAATAACGGTTCATACTTCACAGATGGTGATGAGGATCAAACGGAATGAGATATGTGGACATGCCTTGGAAACTGTACAATGTCAGGTGGGTATAAAGGACAGAAGTGGCTCCAGCAAGCTGTCCCACCTCGACGGGCAGAATAGTGCACTGGCAGCAATTAGAGCCAGAGCGCCCGCCTTCCAACTCCCACTCTGCTGATTACAAGCTGTGTGCTCCCGACAGAAAACTAGGCCACTCTCTCTGTGCCCAGTTACCTGTTTGCAAAAGGGGATGCTGCTGACAATAATGGTACCTACCTCACACGGTGGTAACGAGGATCAAATTAGCAACATTTATAAAGCACTTAGGTTAGTCCAGTGTTTGTTCCGAAAGAGTGAGAGAACATGAGAGGAAGGAAGGAAGGAAGGAAGGAAGGAGGGAGGGAGGGAGGGAAGGAAGGAGGGAAGGAGGCAAGGGGGGAAGGAAGGAAGCAGGGAGAGAGGGAAGGAGGGATGGAGGGAAGGAAGGAGGGAGGGAAGGAAGGATGGAGGGGAGGAAGGAAGGAGGGAGGGAACCATTCCCTGAAGCCCCCATGCTGGAAATTCACCATGTAGTTGCTGCTGTTAGCTATTGTCTTTTCCAGGAGTCCTTTTTGAAAATGCAAACATGCTTAAAAGGCATGGCACAGCAATTCAGAATTAATGTGTATTTTTTGAGCACCTACTCTATACAAGGCAGTGTTTTGTGTTATTTAATCTTGGGAAAATCTCTGACTCCTTGGAGGGTGGGGGTGGGGGGAGGTGACAAATGGAAAAGAGGGGAATAGGGGAGACAGGGAGAGAAAGAGGCAGAAGAGCCGCTTCTCCTGTGGCGCTGGCATTACACAGACTTCGGTCCACGTGTTGGCTCTGCCAGGTACTAACGGCCAGACTTGACCATGCAAGGACGAAGTCAGACACCCCTTGGAGTTTCACATCTTTTACCCTGAAAAACGGGATAATGACAACAGGTTGTTGTAGGGATGAAACGAGACGATGTGCGTAAAGCATCTGCTTTTCCTTCTCCCCAGCTCTCCGTCTTCTCACCTGCCTCCCGGGCCCTCCTGCGCTGAGTGGAAAGCAGCCGCTCCTGGCAGCGCCCAGGGGGCTGCAGTCAGCATCTCACAGAGGAAACCAGTCTGCCCCTCACTTTCTCTGTGTGATACAAGGGCCATTTTGTTGAAGACCGTGTTCTGCTGACTCCTAAGAAGCGCCTCTCCCCCCGACACGGAGCCCGGGACTGGGTCTTCCTCCGGAGCAGAGAGCCGGACCCCGCACTGCCTCCTCCCAGCCCCTCGGGTGCAGACGGGACTCCCGCCGGATACGGGTCCTTGGAGGAAACGGGAGAGAAATTCCACTTTGGCTCCAGCGATCCGGCCCACAAAGGAGCCAGGGAAAAAGCTGAGCGAGAAGAGCGACCGCAAGCCCCCTTGCCGGATTCCGGCAGACGCCACGGGGAGAATCGGGAGTGAGTAACTCGCAGCCTGGAGTCCGGAGGCCTGTGCCAAGGCGACAGCGGTGGGCCAGAGGTGGGCGGCTCCCGAGCCGGCCTCAGCCGAGGGGGACAGCTCAGTGTGAGTCAGGGGCCGTGTCTCTGCTCCAAGGGTCTCCTGCAGGCCACAGCCACGCAGACAGGCCTCCCACAAAGGGAGCACTTGCCTGCAGAGACCAGGCGGCCTTTACAGGGCAGAGCAGGGGCACTGAATAGAAATGGTAGAAAGGTTCTGCGGTCCGAGCAGGAGCCTGCACAAAGCAGAACGCAGACAGTCCAGGACGGAGCAACCAGGTGGGTGCCCGAGGCTGTGGGTGGCTGAATCCCACACTGGAAGGACAACATGGATCACTCCCTGGGGGCCACCAGGTCCCGGTGCTGTGATAAGGGCAAGCCGATCCAAAGTCCTTATGTGCAACCGCCAAGCATCACCATCTCCAGAGAGCACAGTGAGTTGGGAGAAGACTAGGTAAGCCATTTCCCCTCCCATTGCCTCAGTTTCCCCACTGCAAAATGGGGATATCTGCCTACGTCCTTGAGAACTGCAGCACAGTGATTCAAAACCCAAACTTTTGAGTCAGAGAAATATTGTGACCCAGCTGTGCCTCTAATTCGCTATGTGACCTTGGGCGAGTCCCTTAGCCTCTCTGAGCTTCCATTTCTTCATCTGTTATGGGAATCATGAAAGGATCAGCCTCAGAGGGTCATGACAAAGAGCAAGTGAGGTGATGTACGAACCTACTTCCTCATTTGCAAATCAGAGAGAACAATGTACATTTCTCAGTGTTGTGAAGAGTAAATAACATTAAGAAATGGCCTAATGCAGTGTTTCACCCTCAAAGGCTGTCACTGAATCGTGGTTATTATTGTTGTTGTTGTTGCTGTCAGCATCAAATGAGTCATTACATGGATAGTTACTGGTAAATCTTAAGGCGTTGTTTTCCATAAAATGTATTGCTTATTTTACTCAAGCAAGGCACTAAATGTCGTAGTTAGTATTTTGATTATAACTGCCTTTTTTTTTTAATCTCTCTGTGTTCTTTTTCACGAGAAGGTTAGGTTACACTGGGGTTTCTGACCTCGGACCCTTGGCCCCAAAGGGTCTGAGAAGGTAGCAAAGGCAGTAGAGAGGGTACCTAGGAATATTTTTAATATTCAAAAAAAGTTATCAGAAATCGTATTCTTGTCGATACGGCGACCTCCACAGACTTCCTGGAAGACCAGGTTTCTTCGCTTTAGGCTGCGATCACCGTGGTTTGGTGTAACACGACCAGCTAACCACTGTCCCCCAGAGCCTCCAGTCGGCTGAGGTGTGGGTGGTGGGCCACCCCTGGTAGTTCCTTGGGCTCTGGAGCCAGGATCCCGGGCTCGCCACTTCTCCGCTGTCTAGCCTTAGGCGAGATTTGTATCCTCTCTGGACCTCAGTGTCCTCGTCTGAAATTGAAATTAAGGGTCCTGGATAACAACAGTGTCTCCCCACGGGGCTATTGGCCCCAGTCAGACCTGTGGCTGTGAGGTCAGTGCCAGGTCCCTAGTGATCACTTCACACCGTGAGCTCTGGCGTCATTGTTCCTGATGCAGACTTCAGGAAACATCTCCCCAAGCCCCAACATGGCTGGTGGACAGCAGCAACTGGGAGAATGCTCAGCGCGAGCTTCTGTGATAGGGAAGGAAGAGAACTCATGCTTGCTGGCTGTGGGCACTGGGCTCCGCGGTACAGATGTCGTCCTACTGGATCTGGTCCCCCCCAGAGTGAGGTGAGCATCCTGGAGAGGAGGAACCAGGGCTCGGTGGAGTCCCCAAGCCACACAGCCAGCGAGTGGCAGACCCAGGATGCCAGCCCTGTACGCCCACGGCCGCAGCGCCAATTCTTTGAATTACACCGTGGGGATCCCAGGAGAAAATGAAGTTAAAGGAAGCAAGAGGGAAAGTCCTCAGTCTGGGGTTGCACAGGCCTGGTGAGACGGGGCGTTCGTCTCCCCTGGGGATGGTGACAACACTGGGAATCACTGTGAGCCCTCGGCAGGAGAGAGGGGTCTGGAGACGCCTCCTCGCAGGCTCAGCCCGGCCACCCCAGGAATCCACGCCACGTTTGTGCGGCCACAGCATCAGACCGCACCCAGAGGGCCTGTGCGGAAGCCAGACTCTCCATCTTGGAAGTGCCGGACAAGTACTTTCTGTTTCCCAGCCCCCTTTACTGGACGTTGATCAGTGCGTTCAGCCCAGGCCTGGAAAAGCCCAGCGTGACTGACTCGGTGCGCTCGCTGCCTCCACAGCAGGCACCGAGCCCTGCCAGGGTCCCTGCTGGGGGTCGCGCGTGGCTGGCAGGGAGACGGCTCCGTCTATCAGGGACACAGACAAAGATGCAGGTGGCAGCATTTGCCACTTTAAGGAGGTGGCCACAGGGAGCCTCTGAGCGCCCCAGGCCAGGGGTGGTGGGAGGCTCCCAAGAGGAGGCAGTGCCTCACAGGATGGGCCGGGTGGCCTTGTTAAGCAGAGAAGAAGAGAGGAATTGCATCCTGGCTGGGGGACCAGCACGAGGAAAGGAATGATGGCGTGAGGGATCCAGATGGAGTGTCGTGAGACAAGAGCATGAAGTGAGAGTGACGGGGGCCAAGCACTAAGGCATTAGTTCCTGGAAAAGTCACCTTGGCTCAGAAGCCAGGATTTAACCCTTGGCGCCACTGAAGAACCTTGAAAGGCGTGATCATATTCTGCAGGTTTCATTTGTGCCATTTCTAGTTTGATCCCTGATGCATTTTGTCAATAATATTCATGTAGGTCCCTTCCATCCTAGAGCTTACATCTATCCCAGGAAAGTTTGCGCGGCCACAGCGCCAGACCGCGCCCAGAGGGCCTGTAATTATTAAAATAACAATAACAATCATCTCATCTGTGGAGATTTCCTCTTGACTTCACTGTGAAGTCCCAGGAAACGGCGACAGGGTCCTGTCTGCCAGTGTGTCCTCAGCACCGGGCCCAGGGCCAGCTTCCCTCCATACACATGTGAATGAATGAATGAGAGCTTGTTTAATTTTGCTCGGTTTGCCAAGCACTTTCATACTCATTAAATCTCTCAAAACCCCTGTGAGGTAGGTATTCCTAACCACCCCTACTCCCTGTTTTACAGACAGAAAAACCTGGGCCAGAGAAGAAAGGGCCTTCGCGGGGCTGTGCAGACACAACGCAGGAACACGTCCAGCCAGCGCGAGGCAAGGCCGGCTGCGCTGCCTTAGAACTCAGAGGAGAAGGCGCTCACCGCCGGCCGGGGCGGGCAGGGGAGGCAGCCTTGACCTCAGCCCTGAAGACCGGGCGCTCCTGGCCTCCTTCCCCGCCTCGGCATCACCTGCTGCTGGATTTCACCTTAATAATAGCTGGTAGCACGTACTGAGCACTTACAATGTCGGGCTTTATGAGCATTTTCTCGTTAGTCTTCACAGAAAATTAGAGTGGTAAGTACTGTTCTTGGGTCTAGTCAGCAGATGGGGAAACTGAGGTCTGAGATGGGAGGTGATTGCCCAGGTTTCCACAGCTAAGCAAGCAACAGAGCTGGGATGGAACCCCAGGTCTGCCTGACTTCAAAATATTGTGCTTACAGATGCAGGGCCACGAGTGACAACCTGCACGTTGAGGGTCATCTGTGAACACAGAATGTGGAGAAAACAGAGGGGAACACTCCTTGCCTCGCCATTCTGTTCTCACTCCACCGGCAGCCTGAAATGACCCGAAGGGCAGGGGGAGGGAGGGCAGTCTTTGCATTCACTACACAAGCATGAAACGACAAACAGCACTGGACTGGGTGGGAGTCAAGGCATCTGAGCAGTCAAGTCAATGTGTTCCTCTAAACTGGACCTTGGGAAGCCAGTTGGCCTCTGGGCTTCAGTGCTCCTGCTGTATGAGGAAGAGACTGGAGCTGATAAATTCTCAAATCCTTTAAACCTGAGTCTCCATGACTCAGCTAGACTTTTTTAAAGTCCCGCTGAAGCTTTTCTAAAAGATCTGGCATGTGTATTATTTCACAAGACCCGCCTCGCCCGAATTTGGCGGTCTCAGCTCTCCTGGAGGGAACGCGGGAGTTTCCGACCGATGACCACGCTGTATTAAAAGTCAGAAGAAAGTAACTGTTTTTCCACCCTGGCCCACAAAAAGAAAAATGATAATAATAATCAAAATACTGCTTCCCGGTTAGAGCGGTTTGGAACCTGATTTGAGAAGAGCCCTCTCATCCAGCGTCTACACGTCCTCTGCTGCAGGGGCTCAGTGGCACTTCTCTTGGGGGGCATTAGCCTTGTGGCACAGCAGTTAAAGCAAATCCTCCCTGGGCCTCAGCTTCCTCCTCTGTAAAATGGGGATGTTCACAAAGCTTGTTCTGCCTACTTCATGGTGTTGTTTTGCATATAAAGAGAGATAACAGACAAAGAAGGTGCTAGACAGATGCATAGGGGAGTAGGATGACTACGATGATTATATTTGCCGGGGCTCTCTAGAGAAACAGAATCAGAGAGAGAAAGAGTGTACCAGGAATTGGTTCACTGGAATATGGAGGCTGACCAGTGCCAAGGTCCGCAGTCAGTGAGCTGGAGACCCAAGGGGGCCAACGGTGCAGATCTGGTCTGGAAACTGGCAGGCTTGAGACCCAGGAAGAGCTGATGTTTCAGTTTGCGTCATAAGGCAGGAAAGAAACTAATGTCTCAGTTCAAAGACCATCAAGTAGGCAGAATTCTGTCTTACTTGGGGGATGGTCAGTCTTTTGTTCTATTCAGGCCTTCACTTGATTGCATGAAGCCCACTCACAGTAGGGAGAGCAGTGGGCTTTACTCAGTCTACTGATTTAAATGCTAATCTCATCCAGAAACACCCTCACAGACACACCCAGAATAGCATTTGACCAAATATCTGGACATCTGTGGCCCAGTCAAGTTGACAAATAAAATAAACCATCACAATGATGAAAATACAAGCTCAATATGGAACCCAAATTTTTGCCTATTTTGTTCTTTACAGTATCCCCAGAGCCTAGAAAAAGAGTCTTTCACAGAATGGGGGCTCGAAACATATTGAATGAATGAAGGAATGAGGAGGAGGAGCAAAAGTGAGTTAGGCGTTACTATTCACATTTTCCAGGTCAAGAATGTAAGGTTCAGAGAAGTGAAGTCTTGGACAGGTATGTTATCTCCATTCCACAACTTTCCAGCTTTCTTTTCCTGTCTCACCACTTACCGCAATGTGCAATTATTTCATTTCCTTCTTGCCTCCTGCTGTGGGCCGCATGGGCCCCCCCAAAAGATATGTCCCCTGGAACCTGGGGACTGTGACTATTTAGAAAAGGGTCTTTGTAAATATAGACAGGGTCTTGCAATGAGATCATCCTGGATCAGAGTGCACCTTGAATCCAGTGACAAGCATCATAATAAGAAAAGAGAAGGGGAGAGGACACGCAGAGGAGAACGTGATGTGCAGACAGAGGTAGAGGCTGGGGTGAGGCATCTGTAAGGCAAGGAACACTGAGGACAGCCAGTGGCCACCAGAGGCAGGGCGCAAGGCCGGACAGATCTCCCTCAGAGCCTACGGAGGGAGCAGCTCCGTCAGCTCCTTGATTTCGGACTTCTGCCTCCAGAACTGCAAAAGAACAAATTTCTGTTCTTTTAAGATACCCAGTTTTTGGTGATTGGTTATGGTAGACACAGGAAATTAATATGGCTCCCACCTCCACCCCCTCCCCCAACTAGACTGTGGGTGCCACAAGGGCAGTAATAAATTCTGTTGCATTCACTGTCTTATATCTAGTGCCTAGAAGTGCCAGGATCAAAGCAGGAGCGTGGCAAATATTTGTTGAATAAATGAAAGCACAACCAACCAAATTTCAGGTGCTTGCAGCCAGAAAAGTCTCTTGAGGGGAGCAGGGGATCCCAGGTTCTCTGTTCTCCTGCTCTCCGGGACACAGTCTCTGGGCCTGGTGTCCCAACATCCTGGAACGTCCATTGTGCTTCCAGAGGCTTTGCCCAGCGGGTGGGAAGGCTGGGGGAAGGGAACGGGCAGTGAGGGCGTGTGGGGCTGCGTCTCCCAGTTTGTAAAGTGGGCGTGGGGCCTCCTCCCAGGAGCCTTGGAGGCTGGCTCCAGGTTCGCCCATCCATCGAAGGGCACGTGAAACAGAAGCGGGCGGGGTGCCCCGCCTGAGGGGAACAGGGCCTCCTGGAACTCCAGGCCCCATCCAGGGCTGCCCACGCATCTTGTTCCCTCCTCCTTTCCTCCTCTCTGTCTCTCTGCCGCTTCTTCCCACTTCTTTAGAAGCTGCCCCAAGGTGCCTTCTGCCATCCTGCTCACTGAATCCTCTGCTAAGGAAGAAGGGATCAGAGCTGGCCTGACGTGCTCAAATGGTGGCCTGTCAGGGATGCTAGGTGGACACAGCTGCCCCAAGGCCAGGGGCCTCGGGAGCTCGGGCTTTGCCGTGTCTCACCCTCTGACCCACTGTGGGCCCTGGCAGAGCCCTGCCCCTCTCCAAGAGGGTCGCTAAGACCCTCCTCATCCCTGTGACCAATGTAACTGAGGACCGCCCTGGGCCAAGCACGTCCCGCTCATCAACCCCTAAGAAGAGGTTCGAGACCGAGGAGGGATGCAGACCCACAGGCCCTCCCCAAGCAGAGAACCGGAGTTGAAATCCTTGGCTAGACTATGCAGCACGTTCCTTAGCCCCTTTAAGCACCTGTAAAGTGTGGGGGTAATACCCACCAATTTGACAAGAGGACAAAACAGCATCTAGGCATCTAGGATAGTGTCTGATGCACAACAGGTGCCCCAAACGTCACTTTACCTCCCTTTCCACTCTCTTTTTCAAGAGAGACAATAGATCTTTGCATCCATTCAGTTCCTTCATTGGTACTTAACATGACTGCTTCATTCATGGCAGTTGCTATTTTTCATTCACTAAGCAATTATAGCATGTGTGATCACTTGTGATCAGAAAATCAAAGTTCTGCAAGGGAGCGTCAAGAGCATCCAGGCCAGCCCTTGTTCTTAAAACAAGGAAACAGAAGCTCAGAGAAGGCAGAGATTTTCCTGAGGTCACACTGCTCATCTCAGAGTTAGGCCTGCTACCCATTCACCTGATGACTCATCAAGCCGCAGGCAGTGGTGATAAGAGCCATTCCACCAGCATCCTCTGGTACCTGTAGCATCCAGGGCAGCGCCGGCCACTCTGGAGGCCCTCTGACCCTCAGGGCCCACCAGAAATGTGGACAGATGGAAGAAATTAATGGCAGGCATTCAGGAAGCAGTTCCTTTCCAAATCAAAAGCATTCTTGCTGCTGCCATCTACCAACTCAGATCCTGACAATTGTTGAATGTGCTCTCCATATCCGAAGCTGACTTACTCTTTGAAATGGAAATGTGGGCGGTTTGGGTGGCGGGGCTCCTAACGTCCCGCCAGTGGCAGGACAGAGCTCATTGGCAGCGTCCTGGGCAGCCTCGACCTCCGGCCAGAGCCTCACCCTCCGTGGCCCCCTGGTGGGCTGCAAAGTCTCCAGAGCTGGGGCCTGCGCCGCCAGGACCTTGGCCTCGCTGAAGGCTGGATCTGTTTCTGATACAGTGTGGCAAATTTCTGAACCTTAGCTGCGGGCGGGCGTTTGCTCCTCGCAGAAAAAGAGCAAAGGCCCCAGGAGGCTCCAATTGATGCCAAAGTGGAACCAGCTGTTGGATCCTGCAGCGCCGGTTGGGGAAGTTCACTTCCAGGTTGTGGTTTCCAGTTGGTGCAGCCCTCGTTCGGCCCCCGCCCCTCAGTGCTGTCAGAGAAGCCCCTGGAAACCGAAACTGCTGCCTCCAGGGATCCAGAGCTGGAGACCAGGCAGAGGCAGGAATAGGGGCTAGAAACAATAGCTTCCATCTCCAGTCCCTGCTTGCTGTGTGCCTGCCGTCCGGTTAGGTGCTTTGTAAATGGTATTTCCAGTTTTTACGACAATGTAGCAACAGTGGCATTCCCAGATTTACAAACAAGGAAAAAGAGATTCAGAGAATAATAATTACCATCATCATCATTTTTCGACCTAACAGCTACTGAGTGCGCACCACATGCCATACATTCTTCAAGCATCTTACATATCATCTACTGAGTTCTCGTCACATCAACCCTAGGATCCAGGTAGTATTATTGTCTCCACTTTATCCAGGAAGAAACCGAGGCTTGCGGAAGTTAAGTAACTCCTCACACTTGAGATGCCCAGCACACAGCTGTTAGTGCCTGAGCTGGGACACAAATCCAGGTCTTTCTGACTATAAAATTAATAATAATAATAACAGCTACCATTTGTTAAGAGCTTACTATGTGCCACATACTGTGCTAATTTTTTTAACAGGTGTTACCTCATTTAATTCTCATGGCAATCCTATGCTGTGTGCCGTATTTTCCTCCTTTTACATATGAAGAAACTGAGCCTCGGTAATTAAGAGAAACAGGATCTGTCCCAGAGGGCTAGTTTTGAATCACTGTGATCTCGGCCTCCCCAGGGCTTCTCCTGGTTCATGTCCCTTGGTCTGAGTTCCCAAGCTTTCCACTCTTGGGTATGATTTTATCACATTATGGAAAACCGGGAGCCAGGCTCAAACTCAGGAGCAGTTTCACGGTGACTGTTCTGTCATTCTTTCCAATATCGACCTTCAAAAGCCGCTGTGAAAATGCATTTGCAATTTGAAACTTGCCATGAATGCCATAAACAGTCTGTTAGTTTCAACTAGCGTTGATTTTGTAAACTATTAAGGATGAAATGAGTTTGATATTTACTAAGCTAAAAGAACCTGAAGTTTATGGTTTTTAAATTGCTTTGAAGAGGCTTACTAGAATTTTCCCTTCTATAAAGTCAGAATGAATAACACCTTTGCCAATGTATGTTATATGTGCTCAGAGGTCCACTTCACCTCACAGAGATCCTTTAAAGCAAGATGAAATTGACACAGCTGAAAGGGAGCATAACAACTAATTGCACATCTCATCAATCAATCCACAGATATTAACCACCCGCTGAAGGATCTATGACTACTGGACACTTTCCAGGAGCTTCCAACATGCTTAGACTTGTTTGTTAAATTTGCGTGAATATGTGATATGGATATTCATACATTCACGCGATCATTCATTCATTTGTGAATGTTAATTAAATGCCTCTATGTACCAGGTATTACAGTAGGTGCTAGCACAAAAGGGTCTTCTAGAGTTTCCAAGTCTCAAGAGGAAGCCAGACAAGAAATGCCACTTACAGGTCACCACTGATGCCACGGGAGCAAATGGAGGCCCCTAACCAAGGCTGGGTACAGGCGAGATCAGGCAAGCTTTCTGGAGGAAGCGGCCTCCAAACTGATAAATAAAGGACGAGGTGGGGTTGATCTAAAGAGAGATAAGCAGGAGTTCCAAGCGTAGGGAAGAGCTTTGCAAAGGTTATGAAGGGAGGGAACTGGTATTTGCTAAGCGCTGAAAGAATGGGACAAACAACACTGTCAGGGTCTGGAGAGGGGAGCTCCCTCTGAACCGGGTGGTGCGGAGAGGTGTACTGGAGAAGACGGAGCTCAATGCAGAGTTCTCAGACACGGGTGGAGGACGGGGAGTGTGAGGAGCTGCATAAGTAAAGGCAGCAAGGGCAGAAGTCATGCTCAGGGGTCAATGAGAAGACCTGCCACATCAAAGCACACACACCACCCCATCATCCTCATCACAGCTGAGATGCACAGGGCACTTGGCACACGCATGGCCCTTGTTGGGAGAGAGTTCTCCATGAGTTTCTCATTTCTGCAGATTTTGCCATCAGAGGCACTGACTGCCTTTGTTCCAGACCATCTTTTCAAGGCTGTCTGTATAGGAACAGACTTGGAAGAGAAAGATAGTGTCCCCCTCTGTACCAGAGGGCAGGCTCGCTTACAGCCGTTAACGAAGATTCGGGTTCCCTGAGCTCAGGGCTTCCCGCCTTGACGTCAGGTGTCACCTAGCCTTCTTCGTGTTGCCCCCTGGGAACTGGGGCTCAGAGAACAGGCATGAGAAGACACTGATACTCAGGTTCTGCTGTTGCTGTTAGTGTTAAGGTCCTTGTCTCTGAGCCAGCAGCCAGGGAATGACGCCAGGCTAACCTACTAGTTTGCGAGTGGCATAAGATCACTGACCCCTCACAGTTGGTGAAAGCCCTGTTCTAAGCACTTTTCCAGACGAACTCAATTCTCACAAAAAATCCTATGATATGTAAATGATTGTCATCCTTATTTAGGCAGGAAAAATAGAATAAGACAGTCCAAAAAGTAGGTTGGTGTTAGACCATGAAGAGTCTCGTGTGCCGGGCTAAGGGGTTTGAACTCTATCCACTCAGGGTCATGAAACGATGTTGAACAGGAGAAGAATATGAGGAAAGCAGAATTTTCCAAAAGCTTCTCTAGCTGTACCCTGCTGGATGGAGTGGGCAGGGAGGAAATCCTCCTAGGAAACAGGCCAGCAAATATTAGGAAGCAGAACCAAGATTCCAGACAGCCTTGACGAATAGGCTAGGTACCCCCAGTAGAACTTCACAGGCCTGAATGTCAGGCCCCAGACAGGACTCCTTAACACCAGTGGCCCCAGCGAATGGCTGGGGAGACGTGACTTAGCGTTACAGCCCTTGGAAATGAGGCCTGAGGCTTCCAGGGACCAGGCAACCAAGAGTGAGCCAGCAGGGGCTGCGCCTGCCAAAAGGGCCGCCGTGATCCTCGCTGCAGGAGAAGGACAGTGTCAGGCCAGGAAGCAGCCGTCCAACTCTGGCCAGGCTCCTCGAGGTCAACGTGTGTTCAGCTCTGGGCACCACACTCCGAACACAGCCAGCTGACGTTTACTGAGCACTTGCAGTGGGTCAGGCTCCATGTGAGCTCTTTACAATCATGAGCCGATGGAAACCCCCCAGCAGACGGATGGGGCATTGTGACCCTCTTGTTTCACACACAAGGAAACCAAGGCTCAGGGAAACTTGCCTCAGCTCTCCGAGCTAACAAGTGGCAGAGCCGCGACTCACGCTTAAGCCTAGTGTGGCCCTGATGAGTGTCTTCTCCGGCACCGCACTAGCTGCCACTGTCTACAGGATGTTGTCAAACGGAACAAATTCAGGGAAAATGCTCGAAGACGAGAAGGGGGCTAGGAACCATGACGCTAGTCAGGGAGGATAGAGATGCTCACAAATGAGGACCAAACCCAAAGGACAGCGTGTGAGCTGTTCTCATATCTAGGGTCTGTCCCCCAGAATCCATGTACATATCTGTGTGGTTCCTCAGGGACACAAGGACCAATGAATGGGTAAAAACCTTTCTTCCTCGAATTCCTTGCCTCTGTCTCTCTGCCTAGAAACCCCTGTGCATCCTTTAAGAGCAAGCCCGTGCACCACTCCCTCTAACGTCTTTGGTGCCTGCTCAGGTGCTCCTCCTCCTTGAACCTGTAAGCCCCTGGACTTCCTTCTATCCACCCTTTTACCCCAGGGGGAGCATTCAAGGCCCCCTAGCCTGGGAATGCCTCAAGGGCAGAGGCTGTGTTCACACTACCCTTCCCGAGACCTGTGGGTGCCTGGCCCAGAAGAGTGGGGTCAAAGGAAGACCACCCAAAGATTCTCTGGTAAGTAAGAAAACAAGCCATGATCCCAAAGAGACACACAGGTCATGAGATAGACCCAAGAGTGCTGATCTGCCATGAGGCGAGGACACGGGGACCCATGGGAAAGGCCTGGCAGCGCACCCCAGCTCTGGCCAAGGGAGAGATTCTGGTCAGCAGAGCTGTTCCCTGTCGCTGGGCAGCTGTCACCAACAACATCCAGGCCTGGAGAGGATGGGACAGGAAGGGACCAGCCACCTTGGGCAGTGTTCTGACATCTTAACATCTGTTCCTCACTGGAGACATTCCAGGTGGCAGAAATGAACAGGTGTCCAGTCAAGGACTGATGTTTCTTTAGTGCCTGCGAGGCTGGTACACCAGGGACGACACTCCCTCCCTTTCCCTCTGCAGGCCCATCCTGGGGACGAGAAGGTGAGTTAGAAAGAAAAGAACGCAAACGAATGAATCCGACCTCTGAACCTACGGAGCTCCTCCTACACACCTGGCATTGAGACATGAAGACAGAGCACGGGGCGCCGAGCATGGGCAGGTTGGGCAGCAGGCCTGTGCTGGAAAGGTCCCAGCTCCGTCCCTCTGAGCTGCGAGAGGCTGGCCAATGACCTCACCTCTTGGAGCTTCAGTTTCCTCATCTACCAAAGGGGATCATAGGATGCCACCCTCGCTGGACTAGTGTGAACGTTAGATGGGACCGCACACGTGTTAGCAATGTAAGTGGCAGCCGTGCCCTGGATGTCAGTGCCCCCCGCTTGTCTATCTGCAGCAGGAATGTGAGAGAAAGCACAGGACTGAGAGGCGAGTGCAATGAGCTGGGTGGGTTATCTGAACCATCCCTTAAACTCTCTAGGGTTGAGTTCCCTCTTAGTAAGATGAGACTGTTGGAGGAGTGGGATGAGGTGATGGCTGTGAAGGTGCTTTGTAAGCTGCAAAGCGCTATGCAAACATAAGGGGATTGTAGCTATCGTTATTCATTCTTTCCTTCACAACATAGAATGTCACGCCTGAAGAGATGCCGTCGGATTGGAGCAGGCCTTCAGAGCCGTGGGATTCCAAAGAAGAGGGCATGGCCACACCTGGGCGGAGAACCAGGCTCGCAGGGATGAGCTCGCACAGGCTGACTGAGCGCCCAGTCTCCCTTCTCGGGCTGGATGTCCTTCCTTTGGGCGCCCAGAATTCCCGGCACTTCCTTCCCAAAGCACAACACCCTGAACTGGAATTGCCACTTTGTGCTTCCATTTCCCCACCAAACCATGCGGGTGGGGGTCGTGTTCCTCCATCGTCGTATCCCTACCACCCAGTGCAGGACCTATGACACGGTGAACACTGAATAAATGCACTTGGGGGAGGACTGGAGGCGGAGGGCAGAAAGCCAAACCGAAAGTCCTATTTGAGCCCAAGCAAAACCCTGGGAAGGTTTTCTGAGCCACCAAAGACCAAAAGGCTCCTGGTCCCATAGAGCATTTCAGCCCAAGAGGAGACGGGACCAAATGACATTGGAGTTTGGTTCTCCAGTCTCAGCAGCTCCAGGCCCAAGGGTGCCAGGCAGTTTGGCCTGGCTTGGCCTTCTTTGAGCCAGACAAGTGACGCTTCATGGAGCGTGTTCGCTCTCCCCACCCCCTTCCTTCGTCCCAGAGCCTGTGGCCTGAAGCCTGGTGTTCATCTGCCCCAGGGGAATGTCAGGTCTGCAGAGCAGCACGCTTTCCCTCACGTAAGCACACGCACGCCTTCTGATTAGACTCAGCCCACGTGTGAGGCCACGACCCCCATGCCGTCTGCCTTCCCTTACATACGGGAGCCAAAGGGGCCTTTTTGGTGCCTATTCCTTTCTGCTCCAGGCCATGGAGAACGACTCTGATTTTCAGGACTTTATGGCTCCTCATCCCATACTCAGACCCCATTCACCTGCTTCATGGGGAGCTGGGAGGAGGAATTACTGCTCCTGGGAGCTTGGAAGGTCAGCATGCTGTGTGGCAACAGAGGTGTCAAACACGACAGCGAGCATTAATAATTAGGATTATTAGTAGCAGGGCTGGACTCTTCTGAAAGCGGGAAATGGCCCTGCAACTGTTTCCCAGCTGCTGAGGCCCTGTCCTCTGCTCAGCTTTGCTCTTAAAGGGAATGCCACGACAGCAGCGGGCTGGGGAGCTGGGCCACAGGTCTCCTGTAATGATCACAGCCAACCCTAGCCAAAGATGGAGAGAGCGAGCTGCTAAGCACTCACTGGGGGCTCATTTAGTATTTCCCAAGATGCCTGATCTGGCCCCTGCCTGCCTCGTCTTGAGCCATCCTCCCCCTAGGTCTCTATATCAAGATACCCTGGCCCTCTTTTACTTCCTCCAGTGTGCTCTTTCCAACCCCAGGGCTGTTGCACATGCTAGTCTCTCTACCCAGAAGGCCTTCCTCTCACCGGTGACCCTTCGCTGAGCTAATGTCAGTGCCTCCTTCAGTCTCTGCCAGGTGCTCCTGGGTGCTCTGCACTTCTCTTTTGTAGCACAGATGTTGACTCAACGTCTGCCTTCCCCGCTGCACTGGGATGTGTATGCGCACAGGTCAGTTCACCCATGATCCAGTTCATCTCACTCCATTCCCTATACGTATAGACAGAGTAAGTAGCTGCTTATTCTGTGCACCACATCTAGCCAAACTTCTCCGAGGGTGGTAAGATATCCAAGTGCCATCGGGCGAAGGCCCCCTTCCACCTCCAGGCAGGCCTGGCCTCCAGAGCTGCAGAATCCTGAAGGAACAGACAGCAGATGGATCCTTTTCCATGACTTTTATTGTTTAGGTTCCATTTTTGTGAATACAAATGGGCGCGTCTGTGCTTTCTCCACCCCTTGGACACAGCGACTTGGTCCAAGGCACGCACAGGTTGACCCAGGCCAGGCCAACCACAGGGCTTACGTGGGATTTTCCTACCTCACACTGCAAGAAAAACTGCCTTCCGTCTCTCATGACCAGCTGAGAAACATGGGAGCCCAAACCCTCGGCACGCCATTACGGACTGTTCTGTCTGCACTCTATGTCACAAATTGAAGAAGACTCTCCAGAAGTCAGAAGACAAGCCTGGAGCGTCAGCAGTCATGGTGCCCATCACACACAGGAAGCTCCTGGAGAGCGAGAGGCCCACACGCGGCAAGTCAGAGAAAAGCGGAGAGGGGCGTCCTCATGCCCGATACGGCCTCGCCACTCCCAGGCAGCTCCATCCTGCCCCAGATTTATCTGAGCAAATGAAGTCCCCTTTTTGGCTTAAGCTTGATTGAGTTCGGGTTTCTTTTACCTGAACTGACTAACTACCAAGATATAAAAATAATATTTCCTATTTTGTTTATGCCCACTTTGTTCCACAAAGGATTTAAAGCCAACACCCTTCCTTCGTTTTACATTTTCTGGTTTATTATTTATCATTTCACTCAAGGTAAGCTCTCAGTACAGACTTGTGAGGGAGGCAAAGCGAGTGTCATTCAGCGTCTCACAGATAATACGGCTGAGGCCCAACCAGGCAAAGACGCTCAGCCTGTAGCTCCTGCATGGCTGGGCCTGGGCTGGAATCTAGGTTTTCTTACTTTTCTCTCTGTGTTGCTAATGACTCATGGCTATGAGCACTGCGAGAGATGCAGCTGGCTGCTCGGTTCAGACGATCCCCACAGCTTCTGGGTGACCGTGCCCTGGAAGGAGCGCATCCTCCTACCACAACAACACTGGGAAGTGACGAAAGGCAAAGACTATCGCAAAGTCCTGGGGGGCTGTCCAGGCTGAAATAATGTATTTAATGTCAGAGATACCAAGATCCTGACTTGTTTCTAAGGGAGACGGGGCTCTGAGCCCAGCGGAAGGAGACCTCGGGTGCTTTGGAGAGGAAGGCTCTGCTGGTGTGGAGGAGAAGCGGGACACGAGAGGAGAGGCTGTGAAAGGCTCTGCTTTCACTAGCTGAGATGTCAAAGGAAGATGGGAAGTTGGAAGTCCTGTCTGCAAAGCCAGACAGACCCAGTTCAGATCTGGCTTCTGCAAAGTGCTACTTAACATCTTGGGCAAGTCGCTGAGTCTCCTGAAGCCCCTGTTTCTTCACTTGTCTCATGGGGATAACGATGCCTGCTTTCACAACCCGCGCGTAAAAGCAACCCCAGCGCCTGGCGCACAGCGGTCGCTCAGGAAACGCTTCTCCCCCTTTGCTGCTCCCTCCCTCTTAGGAGTGACATCCACACGTCATCCTCCGTGAGGAGAATCCAGTAGGAGACACACCTGCTGCACCGTGACTCTGCACCTGGTCCTTTCACCCTGCGGCCCCAAGCGCCTTCCTGGTCCTCCCGCCCTTGCGCTCCGCCTCCTCCCGTGCTGCTCCGACACTCCAGACAGTCTGTCCCTTGGCCAATCTCATCCTTCCTGCTCCACCTGCACCTCAGCGCATTCCCAAGCAGAATGTTTTTCTGGACGTTTATTTGCCAGTTAGGCTTGCTCTGAACGAGATTCTAACGCGTGGTCTCTGCAAACAGTACTATCTCCTCCAACAGAGAAAGGGGAAGGAAGCAGGAAAGGAAGACAAGGGCGAGCCTGCGGGATGAAAAAGAATGGAGGAAATAGAAAGGCATTGTTTCAAGGGCTTTCCCCAGAGCTGTATTAATAGCCGTAGGAAAAGACTGGATTCCATTAAACATCGTATTTACCAATGGCTATACCCAGGTTCTCTATTTTTGGAAGCTTCTAGCACACACCCTTTTCTCCTAGGGTCAAAATGCTCCACAGCCTTCACAGCACAGATCTAGTACTTTTTGATCGTATTAATTACCTGGCGAATTCGACTAATATTAATTGAATGCCAATCACGTGCCCAACACTGCTGGGTGCTGGGACCGTAGCGGGGACGAGGCAGACATCGTCCCTGCTGAGATGAAGCCGGAGCCTGGCCTGGCTGCCCTGAGACGCAGCACGTGCCCTCTCTGCTCCCGTGGCCGCTGGTGCTGCTGGGGCTATGATTGTTTTCGTGTCGACCTTCTTTCTTTAAAAGCCTGTAAAATAGGGTGCCCGACTCCTCTCAGTTTGCTCAGGCTTTTCCTGGTTTTAGCACTGAAAGTCCCGTGTCCCGAGAGCCCTCTCAGGCCCCGGCAACCTGGGGCAGCTGCTCACGCCACTATAAACCTGAGGCTAGCACAACAATAAAAATGATTCTTCGAAGAAAATCAATCATTCATTCTTCAAACGTTTACTGAATTCTATACTCTTATTATATCTTAATCTTGTATTGTACCTCATTGTATCCTAATTCTTATATTATTACAGCTGGTTGCCCCTGTTTAATGTTATATCTCTTCCATTCTCCTGGGAGGCCCTGTGGGCTGGGGCCCATGTCTTTTTCAACCTTGCATCGCTAGGCCCCAGCACACTGTTTGGCATATAAAAGTAACTTAATTTTATGCAAACCACTATGTTTATATTGAGAACCAGTGTACGTTTGTGCAAAACAACTTTAAAGTATGTGTTCCTACAGTTTTTAAACAGAGATCTCTATCTAGCATCTCATTTGGGATGTTCAGCAAGTAACAAGATCCCTTAACAAGAGTCCACCTCTCTTTTTTTTTTTTTTTTTCCTTTTTCTCCCCAAAGCCCCCCGGTACATAGTTGTATATTCTTCGTTGTGGGTTCCTCTAGTTGTGGCATGTGGGACGCTGCCTCAGCGTGGTCTGACGAGCAGTGCCATGTCCGCGCCCAGGATTCGAACCGATGAAACACTGGGCCGCCTGCAGCGGAGCGCGCGAACTTAACCACTCGGCCACGGGGCCAGCCCCAAGAGTCCACCTCTCTTCATCTCCCTCCAGCCCCCAGCGGACGAGGCATCACTCAGCAGGTGTGACAGCTTAAAGGCGAAACTCCCACATGGGCAGCTACCAGCGTCACCCAATCCTGGCTATGTCTTTGGACAGTCCTCGTTTCTACTGTGAACCAGCTTGATAGACAAATCTCTGTAGCTTCCACCCATTGGTTGTGGTCCTTCTAGCCAGACACAAAAAACAAACCCAGACTCTTACGGCTGTCACCCTTCACATATCAGAGAGCACTCTCATGCCTCCTAGCCCTCGCCCATTGCCCATGTGCACACCTGAGCCATTCTTAGCCATTCCAACGGTTCCTTCACCGCGGCCACACTGAGACAATTGTAGGATCCTGGCCACCATCCTCTGAACATGTCCCACTTCACGTCCCTCTTAAAGTGCCTGAATCTGAATAGTTCTCTCATTGGTCTGACTAGAATACGACCATCAGTTCCACCTGTCCCTAGCTTAGTACACTCCTAATAGTGTGGCCAAAGATCTCAAACACTGTTTTCTTTTTGTGTTGTGGGCATCTAATCAGGTACCTCGCACATTTTAAGCTCTCAGTAATGACTGCTGGCTGGCTGGATGCATGCATGCACAGATCCCTTATGCAGACAGAGCACAACGAAGATTTCTGAAACCACACTCGGAAGAAATAAGGACATTATACTGGGTTGCATAGTTTCCCCCAAAAGAATTCATGTCAACACAGAATCTCAGAATGTAACTTTATTTGGAAATAGGGTCATAGCAGACACAATTAAGATGAGGTTATACTGAAAGGAAAATTGTAGATTTGGAAAACTAACTCCTTACAAGAAGGGAAAACAGAGGAGACATATGCGCAGACGGAGACAAAGTCAAGACACAGAGGGAGAAAACCCTGGGAAGATGGGGGCAGAAGTTAGATGCTAGAGCTGCAAGTCGAGGACACCAAGGACTACGGCCACCTCCAGAGGCTGGGAGAGACAGCGAGGACTCTCCCCGAGAGCCTTCAGAGGGAGCGTGGCCCTGCTCAAAACTTGGTTTTGGACTTCTAGGCTCCAGAACTGTGACAGAAGAAATTCCTATTGCTCCAAGCCAGCAGGAATGCGTGGTGATGTGTTACGGCGGTCCCAGGAGACCAACGGAGACATGCTAAATGTTCCACTCTTCCTTTCTTGAATTCATCCTGAGAGGATGCCATGGGATGATTGGAAGAATATTCAACAAGGTTAGCAGACCTGCTTCAAATCATGGCTTTAACTACTCACTAGTTGTATGACCCTAAAAAGTAACCTCATTTGTTTGATTCTCAGTTTGATCACTAGCAAAATAGGGATACAAATATATAACAGACAGGATTAGCTTAGCGACCAAGAGTGATACGGAATGGGGACATGCTTTACAAACAGTATAAATTTTTCAGATATCAGTTATTTGATTTTTTTCTCTTAAGCAGATTTTCTAGAGGTTTTCCTATTTTAAGTTGCCCTCCAAAGAACCATCTTGTGGATTTATTTACGAATTCTCCTACTTTGTTGATTTTCTAATTCACTTATCATCCTTGTATTTTTTATTGTCTTGCTTTTCTTGGTCTTGTTTTGCTGCCCATTTTCTAAATTCTTTTATTTATTTATTTCTTTGAGGAAGATTAGCCCTGAGATAACTACTGGCAGTCCTCCTCTTTTTTGCTGAGGAAGCCTGGCCCTGAGCTAACATCATGCCCATCTCCTTCTACTTTATACGTGGGACGCCTACCTCAGCATGGCGTGCCAAGCGGCGCCATGTCCGCATCCAGGATCCGAACCAGTGAACCCCGGGCCACCGAGAATCAGAACGTGTGAACTTAACCGCTGCGCCACCGGGCCGGCCCCCATTTTCTAAATTCTTAAGTTAGACATGTAGTTGCTTTCTTTTCATTTATTCTTATTCTTAAGTGATAGCATTAATGCTTTGAATTTACCTCTGACTACGGCTTTGGCTGTGTTGTATACATTTCCAGACCTGGTGTTCTCACTTTCTTTCCTAAATAGTTCCTAATTGTGTATTTTTAATATTTCCTTCTTTGGGTTCTTGTTACTGCCATCCCATATTCTCAGCAGTGTGTGTTAACCTTAGCGATCCAGGGGCACCCTTGTTGTTAGCGTTATGCTGAAGTTAGAGTATTACGATTCTCTATAAATGGCTTTCTTTCTGACATCTTTTAAGCCAAGTACATCACGGCCAAAACATTTTTTAAAAAAAAAGTAAGGAGTTTTTATTTCCTCATCATGAAAGCATCAGTCACAAAAGATTAGTTTTTTGGATTCAGACGTTTGTCCGTGAGTGCGTGTCTAGAACAGCCTCATGTCTTCCTCCTGAGCCCCCAAGAACTAAAGACATCACAATCCTGCTGAAAGGGGGAGTGAGAGCAGCAGTAGTCAGCGGCCGGGCCCTGGCTTATGAATTATGCTCCCAGGGTCGTGGTCCAAACAACGGTCTTCCTTTAAGCTTAACACAGGCCCGCCTTCTCCCTGCAGCCTTCACAGGCCACCTCAACGCAGCGCATCTCTCCTTCCTCAGATCACGTCCTTTGCCCACAAGCCTAGGACCCAGATCCGGCTCCCAAACCAGCCTGTGAGCTCCCTGAGAGCAAGCCCATCTCTTACACTTCTTCTCATCTCTCCTTCTACTCCCTAGCATTTAGCTTCTTGAATTAAAAAGGAAAATAAATACTGTTTTTGTTCAGTTACAATTCTTGCGGACGTTTCCTGAGAGAGAACGTCACCGTGACATTCAGGGTTATAGATTTTACAGCAGCCAAGCAGGAAAATCAAGGCCCTTTTTAAAACCTTTAAAAGGACTGAGACTAATACCTTGGATGCATGCTTTGAGGAGAAGAAACACCGGTTACAAACATTACGGGACTACATTTTTAAACACTGTGAAAACCAAAAGCAGCACATTGCTATTTGTCCAGCTAGAGCTCCCCGAGGGCTCATATTCTGCCACGTTTGGTGGTGATGGCACTGGGTCCAAAATGATTCCAACAATAATGTCTCACGTGTGTAAAATACTTTACAATTCACAAAACTCTCCTATGTGTGAGCTCATCTGACGCTCAAGGAAAACCTGTGAGGAAGGCAAGTTAGGGACTATGACACCCATTTTGAAAAATAGGTTTTTGGGTTCAGAAAAGATTGGCTGATGTACCCAAGGTCACAAAGCTAGCAGGTAGCTGGAATAGAATTAAGCCCAGATCTTCTGAGTCCCCATATCTATTCTTAAGGCCAAAGCCACTCTCAGTTGATTTGGAAACTCACGAAGTAAATCTCGGCACTCAGTCATCAGTTTCAATGGCTAAATGTTCACTCACCAAACACCCTTTGCACGTCCACAGACTTGGACAAGCAAGAAGACACAGTCCCCACCGTCAAGGAGCTCACAGACGAGGAACCCGATCATCATAATGTGCATGACAAATCTTACTTGCTGCAAGTGTTATGCGAGAATTAAGATAAAATAAGGATAATAAGAAGTAACTTTTACTGACTCCTCACTATGTGCCAGTTTTTTCCTAATCACTTTGCGCATGCAGTGGGTACCATAATGTACAACCCCGCTTGGCACATAGCAAGAGTTTAAGAGTGGCAGTCAGTATTATTACCATATTTCTTAAAAGAATAAAATCAGGGATTGCTATCTGAAAGAAAAGGGAAGTATATTTAAATTTGAAATTATTCAGAGCAACATAATAGCAGAGCAACTAGCCACCTGGGGAACTCAGAACCGGAGGGGAGACATTGGAACTGGGTCTTAAAGAATGAGGAAGGGTTGCAGCCAGGGAAGGGAAGAGCATTCCAACCAGATCAAGGGCACTGCAGAGACAGGGGCCCTGGGCGGCAGGGCAGGGGAAGGCATGGAGAGGAGGCACTGCCCTCTGGGCAGCCAGAGACAACACACAGAAGAGGAAAAAGGAGGTGGCCTCCAGCGCGAAAGCAGCCCGGGGGTGGGGCTGTCCCTGTGCCTGACCCAGGCACCGAGGGGGAGGCACAGATTTTCCAAGGCTATTTGTTTGTAGGTTACATTTTTCCTGAACAGAATCCAAATTCCTTTGTTTTTGCAGAGAGTCTCATAGTTTCCAAAGAAAAAACAGACTTCTTGGTCCAAGGGCTTTCCCTGAGAAATATCCTAACGGCTGCGGGCCAAGACAGGGCTCCACCACGGTCTGCATTCAGAGAACAACAGAGCAGCCGGCTGGAAGCTTCTCCAGAACCTGCAAGAAAATGGGAAGTCAGTCATTCTTAGGAGATTTTTTAAATACAAGTAGTATGTCCTGTTGGTTCTGCTCCAGCCAAACCCTCCTACTTGAGGTTCCCAGAATATCGCATGCAGTGTGAAAAGTCTGTGACGGCAGGTGCTGTCGCTTACACCCAACAGCCCTCCCTGCTCCTCCCTGTTCGGCATGGACTGGCTCTTCCAGCAAGACCAGCCTAAAGGCTCCTCCTCTGTGAGCACCCCGGCAGTGTCCCCAACCCTTGGCCCCAACACCAGGGTGGGTGGGTGGCTTTGACCTCGTGCTCCTCCAGAGCCCCGGCCCCAGCCCTCCACACACCATCGCACTGCCCTAGAGCAGCAGAACCCCCCCCCCCCCCCCCCCCCGCCCACTCTTAGTACTGTGAGCCTCTGTGACCAAAGATGGGGAGGTAGGAGTGGTCCACCCCTGGTGCCGGTAAGAAGGGGATGCAATATTTGTAGCGAACTTTAAAAAAAATAAAGTAACATTGAATGAGTCAGTCGCTTTTTTATTGTCACCATGTGCAGGCAATTCTGAACAATGTCAGGGATAAAACACTCTTCCTCTCCAGGCAAATGGTGTGTGGACAAGGGGCAACCCCCTGCTGTGCCAATCCTGGGCGCACCTTCCAATCACTTCTGTCCAGGAAGAGAACAGGCCGCCAGCGACAGAGCATGGTGTGGGCGGAGCCTCCAGTCAGTCAGCAGTGACTCGTTAAGGCTCACTATGTGGCAGGTCCCATGCTAGTCACTTGACAGGCCTTTAGCCAATTTTCTCACCAACCCCTAAATATCTCCATCTCTATTTGGTTATTTGTCAGATGAAGAAACTGAGTCTCAAAGTAGGTAAATGACTTGTCCAGGTCCCTATTACAAGGACATGGAGAGGGAAATTCGAACTCAGATCTATGCAGCCCAGTGTCTGTGCTCTCTCCCCTGTGCCTAGAACAGCGTGCCCACCCCACACCAGGGGCTAGAATTACAAGCCACACATCATCTCTTTCAGGAGTTCACAGCTCAGTGGAGAAAGGAACTCATGCAACTCTCCATGATTCAGCTTAACATGTGACAAGCAGTTTTAGGAATAAGCCAGGCCAGCCCCCACCTACAGCCACCTCACTGAAGATCCAAGTGGGGTGGAGGGCTGGAAAGAGAGGTAACGAGCACTGACCAAGCTGATCCCAGATGCTGTTCTAGACAGATACACATGCTCTCCCACTTGAGTCTTACTACAAACACCTCTGGGGTGAGTCTCATTGTCCTGAATTCTCAGAAGATGCTCAGAGAAGTTAAGTGATTCCCCCAGAGTCACACAGCAGCTAGTAGCCAGTATAGCAGGGATCTGAGCAGATGCCTCTCTGACTCTGGGCACAATGGCACCTGATGAGGCGCGAGCAAGCAGATCCGCGCTCAAGGTCTTCTCAGGGACTAGGGATGAGGACGAAGAAAATAGTGACCCCTTATTTTTCTGTTGGGACTTGACAATTTACAAGATGCTTTCTTATCCATTGTCTCGTAAAGTCCCTGTGAATCTGGCTAGACAGTGGTACATCCATTTTACACATGAAAAAACGGAGGCATTCACGAAGTTCCGTGGTTTTCCAGAGGCCACACTCGTGGGTTGCGGAGAGTTTGAAGAGTGACTTGCTCCGTGCGTTACCCCAGGCACTGAGCCGGGGCCTGCGCACGGCAGCATCTTTACACAGCCCATGACCCGAGGGGGCAGGTTGGCAAGGCTGACCTCCCCACGCTAGGGACCAGGAAGCCGCCCGGCCACGCGCACGCCCGAGGCGGGGAGCGGCCTGGAAGGCAGCCCCCAGAGGAGTGCACACCGCCCTGCCCGGCCCGACGCGGGACAGCGCTGCCCGTCCCTGGGAGTAGGCCCATTTCCAAGAAGCCCATCGACACATCGGCATCCCGGCCCCCTCCCTCTAACGGCTCTCAGATCCCCCAAATCCTGATATTAAAATGCAACTCTCTCCAACCCTGGAGTCTGCTTTGCCGAGGAAAGGCAAAGAACGACCCAACAGTCGCTGCGCAACACCACTGCCGCCCACAGGGCCCCGAGCTACACGCCCCACCCCCGCCCCCGCCCTTTGCTGAAGCTCCAGTTCTAAGGAAAGCTATAAAATTGCTCCTCTGCAAATACATGTCAAGTTTCTTGGCCAAGACCCTATAATTACAAGAAACAAAACAAGCAAAGTAAAGGCCGCAAGAATATCAAAGCAAGAATACCAACTATGCTCGGTCTAGCCAGAATTCATTTGGTTCCTGAAAAACAGAAGTTATCATTTTCATTGTTTCGGAGACACTGCAGGCACACGGCTGTGGACCCAGGAAGACAAGCAATGTGGTGGGGAGCTCTGGACCTGGGGATTATTAAGTGCTCTAGAAGAGAAAACTGTGGCTCAGAGAGGTTAAGGACTGTGCCAAAGGTCACACAGCACCCCACAGAGTTGAAAACAAGACAGAATCTGAGTCCAGGCCCTTCTGCCTTCACATGGCTTCCCCATCATCTTGGAGGAAAGAGTGTGTTATCCGCCCTCAAGGTCGAGCAAGAACAAAGCCAGGAGGTTGCCCGGGCCCCTCCCCCTTAACTGTCCTCAGTCCCCGCAATCGTCACAGTATAACCTGTGCCTTGTGCTGGAGGCGGCACTGCCAGCTCGCCCTCTTTGATGCTGCCTTGTTCTACCAGATACTGTCACTGCTCTAACCAGATGCCGCAGGACTCCGCCGTATTGCTCCCGGGGAAGGGGGGTGCACCCATCTCTGATGTGGCCTCGGTGTGGCCTCGATGGCCGGGCTACTCTCCGGAGGACTGTCAGGTGCTGTGGCCCCGAGCCTGGGGCGGGGACAATCCGAGGGGTAGCCCCCGCTCCAGAGTGAAGCGTCGAGCCTCAAACCGCCCCGAGAGCAATCGTACACAACGGGTAAAGGAATCCTGGGGCGGATCTGGCAGATTCCTCTCTACAGCAGAAACACTAAAATTTTCACCCTCCGAAACTCACTCTGATTTTGTTCTGGTTTGAACATTTAAACTCATTTTAAAGATCATGTTGCTCTTAAATTTTGCCCCACAAGCCTTCATTTTTTCACCAACTAAAACCTATATACCTACCTGACCAAGGCACTCGGCGGATTTCCGAGCTGACAGGCCCCGCATCATTCACTCAGTCACTCACTCACCCACAGCTGGGCTGAACTCAGAACAAGCTGCCATGGCCAATCTTATCTCACCTCCAAATTCTCCTCTGACCCCAGCAGGGGCCACAGAGCACCACCTGGGACCCAGCGCAGGCACTATCCGTGCTGCCTCTCCAGCCACCTTGCTGTTCCTCTAGGCACCCAGCTTGTTTCCACCTCAGGGCCTTTGCAAATGCTGCCCCTCTGCCTGGAACACACTTCCCATTCACAGCTCTCCAGACGCGGCTTCTTCGAGCAGCCCTTCTTCACCTTGAGTCTAAAGGAGTCTGCCCGTGCTCCTCTGGGTCTGTGGTGGTCCCTGCTCTTTCTTCATAATATCTATTACCATCTGGACTGATAGATTTATTTCTTTATTGATTGTCCATATCCCGCAGGGGAATGAAAACGCCACGAGCCATGTTTTCTCCGCTTCGCTCGTTGCTACAGCGCTGGTGCCCAGAACAGCTCCTAGGCAGCAGCGGGCAACGTTCTTGAATAAACAGAGAATGAAGGCAAAGCGCTTCTCCTCCCCAGCCTCCTCTGTGTAACACGAAGCCCTTCCAGGGACAGACGCCAAAGGCGCGGGCCTGGACACCGGGCGGCCCACAACTTCAGTCCGTGAGCAAGTCTCTGTGCTGCCTGTGGATCAAGAAACTCTCCGCCTGGAAAGCCAGCAGAGGCTCCCTGATTCCTGCAGAGGACAGTCGCCCCCGAGGCTCGCAGCCCAGTGAAGACAACGATCGCCGTGAAGGACACGGACGGGACCCAGCGCGCGGGGCGGCGCGGACCTCACCCGCGTCCGCTGAGCGCTCGCTCGCGCCGGCACTCTGCGCAAAACACGCGCAACTGCGGGCCCGCCCCACCCGCCGAGTTTTGGCAGCGGCGGGGGGGATGCCCAGGGAGGTCATAAGCGATTAAGAGGGAGAGAGACTGGCGAACCCCATTTACGTGTTAACACACGCGGGAGGCAATCTTCACGCCAGGCAGGAAAGAGGAATCCGCCCCTTTATTTGGATGCAGGTGGGAGTCCAGAAAAACTTCTCGAGGGAGCTGCCTTTCAGCCGGATCTGGAGGAATGGAGTTCACGCCGCAAACAGGAGGAGGAGGGCGGCGATCCGGGCGGAGGAACGGGCCGAGCGCAGGCCTGGAGGCGACACATTCTGGAACTGGGGGATGGCGTCTGCCCGGAGCGCAGACCCGGGCCTGGGCGTGGCGAGAGCAGGCTGAGAGAGAGCAGAGGTGAAGGCAAGAGACCACAGTCGGAGGCAGAGAACTGAGTTCAAATGCTGGCCATGTCACTGGCCATTTCCTCCTCTCTGGGCTCAACTTCCCGGGAAGTCGGTGACCAGCGGGTGGGGGCGAGGACGCGCAGCTCTCCGCCGGGCGGGTGGAGGGCGGAGGCGAGGGCCGCGAACCCGGAGCTCTGGGGAGGCTTATTTACTCTAAAAACAAAATACGGAAAACATTGTCCCTTTGCTTTGATTTGTTTTGAATCATGATATTTAAATTATTTTGAACTTCAAACTCATAAAAAGAAGGTGTGAGGTTTTGGGGTTCATCTGTGGTGACCTGAATTATAACAGAGGCAGAGAAACCCGGGCTGAGTTGATCTGGAAGGCCCCTCTGGTCCGCCTCCAGCTCTGAGATCAGCGACAGCGGGCACACAGGAAAAGCAGGGGCTGCAGCGAACCAGACGCAGAACCTGGAGTCAGACCCGACTTCCAAGGCAGACCCTGCCGCTTCCTCCTTGGGAGACAGGCAAGCTGATGAATTTCTTCGAGTGTCAACTTCCTCTTCTGTAATGTAGTATTTTCCTCACAGGCTTCTGGTGAGGTTTATTTGAAATAATAGATTTACAAGCAACTGGCACACGGTAGGTGCTCAATAAATGTCAGCTGAGTATACAGTCTTCAACGTCCCCTCTGCCTCTCCGTCCCTAATCACGTTGGCTTCCCCTTGAGCGCCCACCAGGTGCTGGACGCTGCCCGCCGGCTATGCCACCTACCAGGAGCAATCACACGTCAGTGTCAGGCCGTCAGCTGCTTTCCCGGAATCCCCTGAAGGCAGTCTTGAGTCTCAGAACACAGCCGCGATGGGTGATGGGAACTCAGGGCACGCTGCCTCGAACCAGACCCTGCTTAAAATCTTCTAAAATTTAAAGCTGTTTTTTATTACTCTGGAAACCTCCCCACTGCACGTTTTTATTTCCAACCGTGACGCTTTTTTTTCTTACTTTTCACCTTTACCTCAAGGCTTCAAATGCAGGAGCCCAGTCTGAAAGGGTCATGACATGTAGGCAATGAACGTGAGGACAGCGGACACTTGTGTGGCGGGGAGCTCAGCATTCTCCACTAAGCCCTTCAGCCACTTACAGCAAGACGGTGAGCACAGGCACCCCAGGAGGGAGAGGAGGTGAGAGGCAGCCCTGCACCTCTGAGCGAAGGCGCCGTGGCCACAAGCGGTTCTGGAAATGATTCGATGACAGACACAGTGAACTCGCCCTCAGCTCCGGGAACTCCAGCACACGGACAGTGATTCGGACAGGCAGAAGCAAGCACTATTATAAAAGGTCCAGCCCTCAAGCCTGCGCCGTTTCAGCCCATTTAACTGGACGATCACCAAGTACTTTGCAGGGGGACTCGGGTGTGCCGAGCACCTCCCGACACCGTGTCCTATCACCCAAAACCCCCACCACCCCGCTCCATGTAAGCACTTGTAACTGCACCCCAAAACACAGGGAGAGGGAAACCAACAGTGTCGACTCCTACTGCGTAAGAGGTGCACACGAGGTGCATGTAAACACGACAGGGTACGTGCAATAAACGTAAGCACAGGTACGGAAGGCTCGAGAACTCAGAAGGGGGACCCTGACCTTCCTTGAGGAGGTGACTATGTGTTGTTCCTCCTGGCGGCAACCCCATGGCCTAGCATAGTGCCTGGTACATTCAGTACGGGTTAGGAACATGGAGTATGGAGCCTGATTTTGTGGATTCAAATCTTACTTAGCAGCTGCGTGACCTGAAATAAACCACTAAACCTCTCTGTGCCTCAGTTCCTACTCATGAAATGGGATAAGAGTAATACTCTCCCATACTGTAATGGTGGAATTAAATGAGTTAATAAGTGCAAGGTGCTGAAGACAGTACTGGCAGATAATAAAGAGTCACAAACACAACCACTTGTGGACTTGCCATCTGTCCTCACCCGCCCCCCCGCACCCCTTACCCACCCCGCCCCCCCCCCCCACCCCCCCCCCGTGATGGAGTATAATGAAACTCCCGTCTCCAGACGGGGACTGCAGAAAGTACACCCGCCCGGTCATCCAGTTTTTAACTGGCCTGAGCTGCCTACCCAGGGCCGCCTAACGACCACAGCCAAACACGGCAGTGAATTGGGTTTTGAACGTTCCAGGCCGTTACAGACGGGCACACACCAACCCTATGGGCAAGCGCTGCTACCCTCCTCTGTGCAGGCGCACGCGCTGCGGGGAGAGCGCGGGAGTCACTTCTCAAGACCCAGAGCTAGCAGAGGCGGGGCGGGTGGAAGCCCGGGCCTGACGGACGGGCCCAGCGGAGCGGCGCTCCCGCCCTTGCCGGGGGCTTGGGGGATGGGGAGACGCCCCTGGGGCCCCGCCCACCCCCCGCGCGTCCCCGTCGCCTTCGGCCCCCGGCGCGTGGCCGCGCTCGGCCGACTGAGTGGCCCGAGGCCAGCTCGCCGTGCACGGGCCCGCCGCCCGCAGAAGGCGCCCGCAGGGGCGGAAATCTTGGGCCCGCTCTGCCTCTCGCTCCCGACGGGACTCCGTTCCGGCCTCAGTTTCCTATCTGTGTAAATGACGTCAGCCATGTTTCTGCACCACCCAGCGAAAGGTGAACGGTGCGGACACAGCCTGAAATTTCTTTGAAGTCTCCTATTTTCAGCTAAAAGAATTCCTAGAGTTTTATATTCTCCATCATTATTTGTTTCAATAAGAATTTTACAGTTTGTAATTTAAAAAGGAGTAAAATTGCCACCCAAGAAAAATAGTCTGTGCTTTATCCTGTGGTTGAGTACCCCTGTTTGAGACACTCAGGGAAGTTCTGGACGGCCCTTTCTCTTCCCATTGGTCTGTGGATCCGGTTCCTTGTGGTTATTCTTTATTCTTCCCGTTAAGACCATCACAGTCTCAGCAATGACAGGTGGGGTGGGGGAAAGCCTGGATATTCGGTTCGAATTCTCTGTTCTGCCGTTTCTTGCCGCTGGGACCTCGGCCAAGCCATGTAAACTTGCCAAGCCTCAGTCCCCCGTCTGTAAAACGAGGAGAACGTTCCTCGCGGGGTTGCGGGGAGGATCGGGGGGCGCAGGTCCGCCCGGGCGCGCGGGCTCAGCGAAGGCGGCCAGCACCGAGCACCCGGCGGGAACCTGGGGTCGCAGGGCGCGCCGCTCCCCCTGCGCCTCGCTGGCCCGGAGCGCCCGCCCGCGAGCCCCGCCTCCCCGCGGCGCCGTCCACACAGCAAGCAGCCGGCGGAGGCCGGCCTTGTATGGACAGCCGCTGGAGGCCGGGCCGCGGCGGGGGAGGCCGCCAGCGGCGCTGTGGGCGCCAGAGGATCTGAGAACAAACCCACACCTGCGGGAAAGAGGCGCCGGAACGCCCCCTCGGATCGCGGATCGCTGACCGCGGCCGGAAGGCGGCCTTGGGGACCCGCCCACGCGCCCCGGCCCCCTGGAGAGGCTGGCAGGGCTCCGAGGACTCTCGGATTCTTGCCAGGCCAGGCCTGCTGCCGCCCAGACCCCGCCGTCCTCGGGTCACCTGGGGGGCGCGACTTTGCGGCTGGGAGCGAGATCGGGATCCTACACGAAGAGGGGAAAGGGAACCCCGCCATAGGAGCACCAACTACGTGCTAGGCACTGTGCCTGGCTTCTTTAACTGACTTCTCACGCCACGCTTTGAGGAAGAGAGTCCCGTTTTTCATCTGGGAAAACCGGCTCAGACGGGCCAAGTCACGTGCCCAAGACCACAAAAGCCTGTCGGTGGAACAGCTGGGATTCCAGCACGACTCAGGCTCGGGCCTTGCCGCCCAAAGGCGCCGCCGGGAGGCGCGGGGGGAGGCGCGGGGGCGGCGTGAGGACCCCGCAATTTCAGGGCGCCGCCCCCGCACGCGTTTTTCCTCCCCGCCGGCGGGCGGTGCACAGCCTCCTCCAGTCCTACCTGTCAGCTGATTCGCTGCTGCCCCGCCCGCTCGCCTGATGGAGCAGCCGGAAGTCGCACGCCCGGTGACCGCTGACCTAGAGCCCCCAGTCGTATCATTGCCAAAGCCAGTGTCGCCCTGGAGGACACAGAGATGCGCCCAGGGCGTGCGTTTCTCCTGCCTCCGCCCGAGTCACGGGGTTGCATCCTGTCCGGGAGCAATGGAAACTGGTCCAGCCGCCGGTTCCCGGCAGGTCCCCGCCCACGCCCACCCCGCGGAGGCCCCAGCAGGTTGCTTCACTTTCCCTGGCCCAGCTCTTGCCGGAGGCGAGGAAGGGAAGCTGGTTGCTCAACCTGACGGAGCATTGTTCTGGTTCTCATGTGACTTGTCGACCAGCTATCAGCCAGGTGGGCCCGACTCAAGCCACCGGCACACACGGCACACACGATGGCTCACGCACGCACCTTTGTCTACTCAGCAACCCCTTAGGCTTCCTCATGTGACGCGGGGGCCCTGTGCTCAGCTCACCAGCGTCAGGTCCCATGGAGAAGAGCAGGGCGGATGGGCCATCCCAGCCTTCTGAGTTCCCCCAGCAGTGAGGGGGTGTGGGAGGCTGGGCTCAGAGCTGGCACACGGACCTCTCACTGGTCATCCATCAGCATGTGCCCAACAACCTTGCAGGACCTTCCCAGCTGACGAAAGACCCGGCTCCTTAGACCCGTTGACCAACAGGAAAGCTTGGGCAGGAAATCCAGGCCAGCAACAGAAGAAATTTATTCACAAATACTGAATGAGTGCCAGGCACTGTACTAGGGCCTGGAGATACCACCATGACCCAGACTCAGGCTGGGCCCTCACCAGCCGCAGCCCTGTGAGGAGTCAGACAGGTGACAGGTCACTTTTCTCTGGGGCGGGGAAGCGTTTCCGGAGGGCGTGGCGCAGACAACTCTAAGTTGGTTGGGGGTGGGGTCTGAAGGCATTAGGCAAGAATTCCTCAGACTTCCAACCCTGCCCCTTCCCTTCCTCCCTCCACCTTTCCCCACATGCTTCTGGAGTGCCTGCATGGTGCTGTGAGCTCAGAGAGCTGTTTGTGGTTTTCAAAGGAGAGCAGGCTGCGGTGTCACCTGCAGAGGCTGAAAGACCAGGGTGCCAGTTACAGCACTCCCGAGGCCCTGGGAGCTTCACACGGCTTCTCTGAACTTCCATTGCTTTACCTGCAGGGTAGGGAGAATGGTGATACTTCCTTCACAGGACAAAGCCTGGCCCCAGGGACGTCCTATTGTTTAGCTGTGACTCACCCTCCTCTGATCCTCACAGGAACTCCCCGTGTGGTTGGCAGTGCAAGCGCTTCATACCCATCTTACAGATGAGGAAGCCGACTCGGACACAGTAATGGGATCGTCCATGTCTGGCAAGTTTTCCAGACCAGGACCCTGAAGAGGAGTGGCCTCATGAAATAGGGGAGATAGTATGACCTTGGCCTGCCCTCCCTGAAACCCTAGATGACTGATTCAAACTGAACTGTCTGGGGAACTTCCTTTGACCTAAATCCTGTCCGCCATACCCTGAGCAGCAGCCAGAAAATACAAACAGCCACACCCTCTGCATTGCTGCCTCAACTTGCACTTCATGCCAGGGGGTGTCTCATTCAAGGACGATGTTTAAAAAAGGGTATAATATATGCTAATTGGACACCTACTATGTGCCAGCCACCACACCAGGCATGCTCATGCAGGTTATCTCAGCCTGTGTGAGCTGTCTTATGTGGGCAGGGAAAGGAGGAGGAAGCGGAACAGGACGAGGAGGAGGAAAGAATCAGTTTACCCCAGCTGCTCTCCGTAATCTGACTTGACACATGCACAGATAACCCTGAGCGTTCCTTCTAAAATGCAGATATGCTGATGTTGCCCCAGCTCCCTTGCTTAAGACCTCTCAGTAGTCTCCTACTGCTTTGTACAAAGTCCACACTGTAGAAAGGCATGCTCAGCTGGCCACTTGATCACATCTGCATTGCCCACATCTCCTGGCCTTTGCACATTAAGGGTCAGGGACCATGCTCTGTCCTTTGTCCTCAGCATCAAGCACAGTGTGACTCATAAAGTCATTCAATAAATGTTTACTGGATGGATGAGAAAAGGTTGAGCATGAAAATTATCCCCGTTTAACAGAGGGGAAAACCAAGTCTCAAAGAGGGCAGAATGCCTGTCTGTCAGACAGCGGGCAAGGGGCGAGTCACGCCGCTGCTGAATCCATCTCAATCCATCAGGCTGGTTTCACTATTCCACTCACATCGAAGGTAACACAGCCTCCTTCTGAGTTTCCTCATCGAAGTTGTTCCTAGCATTGTCTTTCAAAATCGCACAGAAACACAACCCAGGTCCTGATAAGGTGCTGACTTTAGATGCCTAAGACATATGATACCTCATGGCATCTTAGGGAGGCCGACACCATCATGTCTATTTATCAGAAGAGGAAGCTGGTTCAGAGAGGCTAAGTGATTTGCCCAAGATTCCACAGCCTTCCAACCCACGTTAGTCTCTGACTCCTAAGCCCAGGTTCTTCCCACTTCCCCAGGCAGCCTTCTGAGGTGGGGGTGTGGCCTTACGTCCCAGCGGGCGCCAGTTCTCCCTCCACGGGATACTGATGAGACTCCATCGCCTGTCAGCAGCCTCTGCGGTTGGCCCAGGTGTCATGCCAATGCTGGCGTTTTTCTCTGGCCACTCTTCCCTTCTCCCCTTGGGCTCCAGCATCTGCACTGGCTCCACCTCTGGAGAAAAGACAGGGCATGGCAAGCCGCCGCTGTTCCTTATGCTCAGGAACCGGCCCCCTTGAGAACCTCGCAGGTAGGGGCAGACCCTCCCATTCTCGGGTGTCTCAACAGACGAACTATTGAGCAATTACACACGCCCTTGACCGCAGCTCCCACAACCTTTCCTGACTCCTAGGAACTGCTCCCCGACTCTAGGGTCACCCCGAGAGTTTTCTTAAGGTGCTGTCATTGATTGATTTGTTCAAAGACTATTTGAGCATCTAGTACGTGCCCAACAGAGCTCTTTTGGCTAACAGTGTTCCCCTTGGAGGCCTGGCACTTCGTCAGCTGTCTGAGATGAGGAAGTTCCCCGGACCGTCTAGACCAGACAAGAAGTGCCGTGAGGGCAGGGGCTGCATCTGGCTTGTCTGTCCCTCTGTACCATCGCCTAGAGCCGGAGGCCCTTATTAAGGATTTGTTGAATGACTGAATAGCTAAATAGGAACGATCCATTCATCTCTTAAAAGTTGCTTCCAATCATCCACTTAGAGATAGGAATCACGGCACGTTAGAGTCAAAAGGGCCCAGAGAGGAAAAAAAAAAACCTACTTTAATGCCTCATTTTACAGAAGGGGAGAGCCAGAGAAAGAAGCTGTAGAGTTCACGGCAGAGTCTAAAGTACAACTCAGGCCTCCTGACGTTTGCCTGAGCGCCTTCTCGGTACTGGAACCCCGCTCCAAACCATACACACTTCTCCTTCAATTCTCACAGCAGCCCTCTGGGGCCTGGTGCAGGGGAGGAAAAGCATTACCACTGCCAGAGAGCAGAAGAGAAGCCTGGGGCTCCCAGAGGGGACGTGGAGTCTACCCAAGTCACACAGCCAGAACCTTGGGCTTTCTCATGCCGCCCAGGCTAAGAGCTCATTCTCCCCCAGTCTCTCTCTCTCCAGTTCCCTCCTTTTATGAGCCTTCAAAGAGATTTGAAAAGATAGGCGGGCCCTACAGTTGCAAAGACTTTCATCTTTATTATTCGTTCCACTTCTGGAAGGTTTGGTCAACCTCTCTGCCCAGTGCAAAACATTAATGCCATTCAGGTATTCAAAGCTGTCATCTCTTCATAAAAGGGGCTGGTGGCCCAAACGCTTGTCTCAGATGGCAGATGTTCTGAAATGACGCTGAGGACAGTTTCCACTTTTTCTGGAGACACAGTGGGGACCAGGGGTCTCTGGAAGACTATTAGAGCCCATCTCAAATGGACTCCATCCACACCAGGTCCCTCTGACCACAGGCTCGTCCAGGCCACAGGTCCTGCCTTCCCCATCATGGCTGGTGCCACCTCAGCAGCCACATGCTCTGGAGATGGTGAGGGAAGGTCTTACAAGGAGGCCAGGCGTCTTAGGGAAAAAAGAAGAAAAAAGGCCAAATGAGCAAGGGTGGCATGTTGTCCCCTTCTGACATCACACTCGAGTGACCTGCAGCGAAGATTCTTATCTCCGGGCGGAGCAGCTCAGTTACTCAGGAATGAACAGCTAAAGCACTTCTCTTTCTCGAAGAACAGGGGTAGGGTCAGCATGCCAGCATCCTGGGCCATGAATTAGAGATAATTTACAACTTTCCTGAAAAATAAAGTGTCCCACCAATAACTGTAAATGCCAGTGTAGCCTGCTGTTTGGACAGCGCCGGGCAGGAGCCCCTGCTCGGCTCCCCCCAGCTGAGTGGTCTGAAGGGCCCCACCTTCCTGAAACCGTCTCCTGGGCTGAAGAGTGGTGCTAATGGTGGCAGGGCGTGTGGGATTCAGTGATGTCATGAATGTGAAGCACCAAGCACCAGGCCTAGCACATAGTGGGTGCTAAACAAATATTAGCTCCTTTTTTTAAAGAATGGGGAATGAATTGTGCTTGGAAATGGAATAGTCATGGAAAAACCCTGGGGCCCCCCTAGTGAAGTCAAGTTCCACCAGGGCCTACCAGAGCCATTTCCCAGTCGTCGGTTCAGGAGCAGCCCTCACCGTGTGACCGCCTCCCACACAGCGGGTACATGTGCTTCCTTTCCTGTGCTCTTTGAGCCAGCCCTTGCCAGCAAAAATGCATTTACCCACTCAAAAGAGCAATCATTCCGACTCACCCAGCAGGCACGCCAACATGCCTGTTGACATGTGCACACAAGTACTAAAAATGCATGCAATGCGATGCAGCCTGATGAAGCTCCCCCACGCTCAGCGGGACGGTGGAGCCAAGTGGAAGGAGTAGGGTGCATGTGGGTCAGCGGGATGATCCGGAGCAAGTCACTGGAAATCTCAGTGCCTCATGGGGAACATGGGCACTTCAATATCTAGCTTTTGGTCTTGTTGCCAGGATCACGTCAGATGATGGATGTAAAAGAATGGTCTGATACGCTGTGCCATTCAAGATATTTATTGCAGAAATGCGCAGAATCTGAAATGGGAGGAGAGAAGGAGCCGTTGCACACGGGGCTCACCCTCTGATGGTGTTTTACCCAGTGGACTTGTCCCTTGTGTTTCTCAACTCCTTTGGGGCTTTCTGCCTCTTCACAGTAAGACCTCGACCGTAGCTGGCTTTGCTCTGTTACGGACCTGTTTTCATTTTGTCTCAACAAATGAGCCAGCAGACTCTCTGAGGGTGGATGCCATGTTTCCCTTCCGTGTCTCCCCACACCTCCCCCTATGACCCCCAAATGCCAGTACAGAGCTGGGATAGCCGGTCCCCAGTGGAGGCTGGGAGAGGAGAATCAGAGTCCTCGTCCCCTTGAACCTCTTCCGTGGCCCCAACTCCTTCCCCTCCTTGCTCTGCGTCTTTGAGCCTGGTCAGGTGAGATGGCGGCAGGGACAAAGAGGGCACAGGAGCAACGCTCCAGATCTGGCACAGATATTTTGGAATAGGAAACAAACCAAAAAACTGTTGCAAAAGAGAAACTCTCCGCCTCCCCCTCCTCATTATGTGAAACACTGTCGGGCGGAGAAGGAAGGAAGCAAAGCAAAGCGGTCCAGGCCTGAGGCAGGCTGGCGTTTAAGAGGCAGGTCAGCGGCTGTTCGCACAGCTCAGGGAGCTTCCCGGGCTTTGTCCTGCTGTCCTCACACCGTGACGCTGAGGCAGAGACCGGGAGCCCGTTCTGCAGATCGTAAAACTGAGGATAAGAGAAGTGTGGCCATTTACCTGAGATCACACAGCAGGGAAATTCCAACTCTGGGACTCAAAACTGAGTCTTCCTTCTCCAGAGCCCAGGCTCTGTCTGTTATGGGGTCACTTCTCCATGAGACAAGGAAGAGCAGTCTGAGTCATGGCCCATTTGGGGCTCCTGTTGTTCCTCCACTCTGACAACCCGTGTACCCAGCCGACCCACAGGGCACACAGGACTGCTCACTGGCTCATCAAGCTGCACTCGGGACCTGTGCACTTTTCTGTGTATATGTCATACTTCTTTTAAAAGACCATAAATACAATTTTTAAGACTAGGGGAAAATCACTTTTGACTAAAGGCTTTCTCTAGTTTTTATTCTAATAGGCAGATCTGGTCCTGCCACTCCTCTCCCCACGGTCTTCTTGTGGCTCTCCACTGCTCTCCAGGTATCTGATGGTGCCCTGCACCCCCTCCTTTGTGTAGGACCCACGGAGGCCAGGCCTTCTTTCCTCTGTTCCTTCCTCCTAGAACTCCTCCCCTTTTTGGTCTGGCTCTTTCCCGCTCCTTTATCCTTCAGGCCTCAGTTGAGACAATCCTTCATCCGGGAAGCCTTCTCTGACCACCACCCCTCCAGGGCCATGACCCAGACCTTCTGCTAAGCCTCACAGCATCAGGGCCCACCTCCCCTGCAGCCCTACCAGATTGAGCTGGACAGGCCTGTTTCTCTGTGCCACCCTCCTCCGTGAAGGCAGGGACTGTGACTTGTCACTTCGCTTCCCAGCACCCCGCTCAGCAGACTCAGCCGATGTCTCTGGGTGGGCGACCTTTATTTGTGATCGAGACATATCCGTATGAGCAAAATTAATCACATTGTAAAGCTACCGTGGAATTCTAGGCAACCTGCAGCTACGGCACAAAACACAAGGGTGAGAGCAGGCATGTTGGTGTCTGTCACAGACAAGACAGAGCTGGTCCGAAGGCGCACGCCAGCAGGGAGCCGGCCCTCGATGACCACTGCTGCTCCTCCTCACCTCTCTCAGCTTGGTTTGGGTCAGTGAGCCGTCCAGGCCTGAATCACCTGGGACATCGTCTCTACCATTGCAGAGAGAGCTCACACATATTCCTGTATTCAGCAAATATTTCTTGAGCACCTACTGTGTGCAGCACTCTGGGGACACAACAGAAAGCAAAGTCTGTTCTTATAGAGCATACATCTCCTCGGGGGAGAGAGGCAATAAAGAGCAAATGAATAAATATATAATACGTGGGGGATAAGTGAGAAGAAAAATAAACGGGAGCCCTGAGAGTGCCTGGGGGCTGGTTCCCATCAGGTGGTCAGGGAAGGCCTTTCTGATGAGCTGAGTGTGAGCAGAGGCCTGAGGACGCTCACAGGGAAGGGCCTACAAGAGGACAAGGCCAAAGCCAGAACTGCCCGAGAACCTCCACGACGGCGCCCCGAGGCCCTGGAGGCCCCAGCAAGCCAGTCAGAGGTGGAGCCTAGGAAGCCAGCCCAGAGAGCCTGTCTCAGCACAGGAGGAGGGGAGCGCTGGGGAAGGGCGCGGAGGAGCGGCAGGTCTGCCTCAGGTCATGGAAGGGTACTCTGCGTGGAAAATAAAATGGAGGCCCGGACAGCGAGAAGGCCAGTGAGAAGGGCTGCTGCCAAAAATCCAGGGGACAGAGGATCCTGGACAGGGGGTGGAGTCACACTAGATGGGAGCTGACCAAAAAAGAGAAAGAAAGGAAAGGGAAGAGAGAGGAGGGAAAGAAAGAAAAAGGGCGAGAAGGAGAAAATAAAAATGGAGTGTAAGAGAAAAGAGTGTATTTTACACGTCAGACAAGAACTCAATCATCAATCATTGAATGTAAGACTCTGTGATGGGGAAAAGGGAAACAGATGCCTCTTCTGTGCTAACCAATGCAGTATGTCCCACCTCATCATGCAACAATCACTGGAGGTAGGAATAATGAGCCTCTATTTTATAGATGAGGCACCTGAGGCCCAGAAAGGTTAAGTAATTTCTACAAGGTCACACAGCCAAAATGGGAGTGCTGGAATCAGAGTCAAGGCGTTATCTAAGTCCAAAGCCTGCTCTTTCCAAACCTCATTCTGGCTGGGTCCAGAGAAGTAATAGACATAGTCCCTGACCTCAAAAACCTCCCTAACCTACAACAACCCCATGAGGTCAGAACTGTTAGGATCCCTATTTTTAGAAATGAGAAAGCCGACACCCAGAGAGGTTAAGTGACTTGCCCAAGTCACAACAGCTAGTGAGTGGCAGAGCCAAGGTCAAACCCTGGTCTAGCTCCAAATACCTTAGCCACTACTCTGTGTCATCATATAATGTCGTTGTTTTGAACTTTAGTCAAGTATATTTTCAAGCCTCATTGTACAGATAGATGGTAGGTAAGAAAGGAACCAAGTCATCTAAGCCCCCCAGAACTCCGAGATGTCCTGAAGAATGCACACACAATACTTCATTGCTGTGTATGCAGAGACGTACAGATATGGACACACCCATAAAGTGCACGCATACACAACATTCCAAAGTCAATTACCTCCTAAATTGGCCTCTGTTATCTGGGTCTCTGGGGAAGGTAAGTAATTTACCCAATTATGATGAACTGCCAAAGCCATCTTGTCCCTCCCAAGAAGTACACGGATGTAGTCTTCAAATCATCTCTTAAAAAGTCACTGGAACACCCTGTGACCACTTCCTTGAGAAACTCCGGGAAGCAGTGGGAGGTGGAAGGTTGAAATGTCAAATATTCATCCCTCAATGATAGAGGGCTCCACAAACCCCAATTCCCAATGCCCTGCTTCCTGTCTAGAGAAACAGCCTCAGCCCCCCTGGTGGGTAACTCAGCTCCCAGCATCAGAAGGAAAAAGTCTCCTTCTGAGAGGCCCTGTGACGGAGGGAAGCGCGTGGAGACCGAGGTTGTCCCCCGACAGTCCTGAGTTCTAAGCCTGTTTCCACCCCTTGCTAGCTATGTGACCCCAAGCAGGTGACTGGGTTCCCTTTGAAACACAATAAGGATAATATAACACCTACTTCTGAGCTACCATGAGGATTATAAAAGAACCCTTAAATAAAGTATCAAGCGCACAGTTGATGCCGATGGAGGGCAAAGTTCAGAGTCTTGACCTTCCCCCTACAAGGTAGAGAGTCACTGACTTCCAACCAACAGAACGTGTAATCACTACCTTTGGCCACCACAAGAAGGAGTTTAAAAAAAAAGCCGTCAGACGTCTTCGCAGAAAGGCAGGCCCATGCATCATTACCACGTTGCTAGGTGCTGTCAAGCCACCCACCTCGTGGCAGAGTGGGCAGCAATTAATGTAATTAGCACAGTGGTGAGTGTCCTCTGCAACAATAAACAGCTCAGCCCTGCAGAACTTGACAGACCTGCTGCTCCCACCAGCCTCCTGATCCTGGACGTCCACTTGGGGAGTGGTGTAGTGTAACTACTGGAAAGAGACTGGCTTTGAGTCAGATGGAACCAGACGTAAATCCTGTCTTTGCTAATTCCCAGCTGTGTGACTGAAGACAAGCTGGGTCACCTCTCTGAGCCTTAGTTTCCTTGTCTACAAAATGGGGCTAATGATATTTTCACAGGGTTGTTATGGTTATCTTTATCAGCATCATCATCATTATCATCACCATCATGGCAGAAAACCCCAAACCAGTCTGGTGTTGAACTGGCAAAAGGGTGGGCCCACACACAGCTGGCCCCAGCACTGGAGCAGCCCAGCTTTCCTTCTCTGGTCAAATTCAGGGCGCGCAGCCCTGTCTGAGTGGCTTAGGGAAACCACTGGAGTTTGGGATGCAAAGAATATTGATACCCAGTCAAAAAGAGAAAGGAAGTACTCCTTGATTTGCTTAATTATTTAAGATAATGTTATAAATAATCACCACAAGTAGTATGAGCGATACCACTTCCTACATAAAACGAAAGCGCCACAGCGATCTGGCAGTTTGTCACAAAAGCACGAAATCCGCTTATAACTTTGGATATGGCAATTCCATCTTAAGAATTAATACCCTCACAAAAGAAGTCAAATAACCCAAAGGTTACTACATGTATGTATGTGTACGGTGAGGTTCTTGACAACGATTAAGAATTCACTAATTCATCTGGCAGTGACTGAGTGCCTACTGGTACCAGGATAAACACCTTGAGTGTGGGGAGATCACATACCACTGGGATTCACTGAAAGGAAGGCTCTCGAAAGGTCCATAGAGTGAATCAGGAGGGAGGGCTCAGTATGGAAATTGTTAAGCAAAACTGCAGCCGAACCCCTGAGCCTGACAAGGGAGCGGACCACGTGGATTCTCGGAAACACGCCTATGAAACGCTGTTAAATGAAAAGAAAGAAAAAAGAAAAATAATCACAGAACTCAGAGAACGTCGGAGCTGGAAAGGATCTCAGAGAACATCCAGTTCAGCAGTTCTCAACTCTTCCCACAGAGACCTTGTGCAAGTGAGCCTCACATATCCTAACAATCTAGGCGGAGAAAAACTAAGTTCTAGGTAATAATAAAGATTCCCAGCTGCTAGCTGTCACTCCACTGTCTTCTCTTCCACTTGAGAAAGCTTTTCAGTACACCAGGGAGTGAGGCTGAAGCTATTAAAGGAATAAATTTTAATAATTTATTTAAAAATTGGGGGTTTGGGAGTCATGACTGCAGTTGAGAACCAGTGATCGAGCCCAGGCCCTCATGCTGCTGATGGAGAAACTGAGGCCCAAGGGACCCATCTACCCCGTCATGCCAGCGCATACTTCTTGCCCAGTTGGTATTTGTTGAATGAGTATTCGTGAATGAGTAGGCAAATGAGATGACATGACCAAAGTTCCCCTGTTGTTTGTGGCTGGGAACACACACCGGTTAACACTTAGGGGCTGGGGGTCATGGTGGAGTGCAACAGTACGATACTGGAGTGCACAAAAATGCCTGTTCATTGTGTCTCCTTTAATCTGCTCCAGTGTAACCTGAGACACAAAACAACGGCCCAGCAGTCAAGGTGGTATAAGGGGGTCGCAGCGACAGCCCAAGGAGACATGGAGTCCCAGAATCCTCGGGACACGCACGGCACCAGTGTCCAGGTTCCCTTGCTTGAAAGCCACAACTGAGGGCTCCTGCGAACGGCGACACTTGAACTGACCATTTAGGAACCAAGACTCTTTTAACAAAACCGGCCAAGTGCAGAGCCTGCAGGGGAGGTCCTCAACGCCTGGTCAATGGTGACGGCCCTTTCCTTCGTCTGGATGCCCCTCCCAACCCCCTTCTCTGCTCAGTGTCAGTGTTTATAGGCTTCATCATGTAGCTCCTCTTCAGAGAGGCCCTCCTGGTCATTCTCTTTAAGAAGGCCCCAGTGTTATTCTTCTTCAAAACCAGAAGGGTAAGGAGATCTTCTGGGTCCGCAGGCTCACGGCCTCCCGGCCCCGTCAGATAACGTTTCCATATTCCCTGCTACACCACAGGGAGCGCACAGCTCCAAAGTTCCAGACATAGGTGACAGGCAATTCCCACCCATTCTTCTCACTCATCACACTTATTGCTTGCTGTGACTTTATACTAATTTGTTTATTTATGATCTCTATGCAGCAACCATGATACTAGTAATGACAGTATTTATTGGGGACTTACTGGTCAGGCACTGCTCTAAGAACTTGACATATCAATTAATTTAATATTCATAACAACCCTCTGACACAGGTTCTATTAGGAGCCTCATTTTACAGATGAGGAAACGGAGATTCAGAGAGGCATCTAGCCAAGTTCACATGGCCAGTAAAGGACAGGGCAGCATCAGACCCAGGCCATGTGGCTCCTGAGGGAAGCACTTAACCTCTAGGCAACACCAAAGGGCCAAGTTGGTGTCTTTTTGCTCACCACTTCATTCCCGGGACTTGTATCGGGCCTCGTATGGAATAAGGGCTCAAGAAATATGTGTAGAAAGAAAGAAAGAAGGGAGGGAAAGAGGGGGAGGGCAGAGGCGAAAGATGTGCTGTTAGCCCCATCATGGCCTTCCTGTGGGTAAAGTAGGGCTGGGGCCAACCGAGGAGTCTCCGCCTCATTTGAGAGCGACAGAGATGCTGGAGATAGAGCTGAGTAAGGCACTGTCCCTGTTCTGGAGGCATGCCTCCATCCTTATCTCAAGGCGGCCCTGTGTTCGGATGCCCCAGGTGAGCCCGGGAACCCCTCAGAGGGGCCAAGGCTCTTCCCTGCTTACAAAAGGCGGTTCAATTGCAGGCAGCCATCCTGCTCCAGGGCCCTGGGAGGGACCGAGGGGGAACCCACATCTCTGAGTGAACTCTGCCTCTGGGGGTCTCTGCTTGCTGTGCTCATAAAGCCTGGATGGCGGCATGGGCTCCTGGCTGAGAGCTGCCCACCGCTGCCCCATCTGCACATGTGGCCTGCTCGGGGTAACACACAATATCGCGACATAGGCTGCTGGAAGACAAGCTGAGACTGATGACTAGAGAGAGGGGAGCAGGATAACGTGCAAGATGCTTATTTCACACTGACTTTTCCCATGTTAATATTTTGTACCACCGAGAGCAGCAGCTGAGCAGACACTACACTGACACAGCTGAATGCAGTTGCCACAGAGGGATACAGTTCTGGGGGAACTGGACATAATGCCCTTTGGCCCCAACCACCTGCTGGGCGTGTGCATACATGCTCTTTCCAGCAAGAGTGTATTGTACGGCACAGCCTGTCCTCGAGCGTTTGCCCTGACCTCCACAACTCAGCAGCCTCAACCCCACTTACGCCTCCCATCAAGCTACCTTTGCCAGTTTTAAAGTAAGGTTCTATATTTGCTTCAGTATGTATGTGTTTGTATTTCTTTATTTAGTCAGAATTTAACAAGTCTTTTTAGCTCTATTATTTTTATTAGGATATTTGGAGCTTATCTTAGCATTGTGGTTACAATATTGTACAGGCTTTTCAGTTCTCTGCCCCAGCCCTATTCTTGCAGAAAGCCTTGATATTTTTACTGTATATCTATGCAGAACACAAAGTGTTTCAGGAACACATATGTCACATTGTAGCAGAGCTGCCGGCCTCAGTTCACCAAACACTTTTCTACTCGTTATTTCGGCATTCCCTACATCAGCTCTTTGCAGGGGCAGAAATGGCAATCACCACTCTCACTTTCAGAGGAGGAAACTGAGGCTCAGGGACATTAAATGACTTGTTTCAAGGAGACAAAATAGGACTTGAATCCAAGTCTCCAACTCTGAGTCCATTTAGCCAGTCTTCAGTGAACCCACAACACTTGGCACGTTTCCTAGCACATGGCCAGCAATTGATCAGTAAGTTACTCTGAGAACAAATAACACTGCCCCCACATCATTCATCTAACAATATAGCTCATGACTGCCATTTTGAAAAAAAAAATTAAAGAAAGGAAGAAGGTAACTAAATTTTTTGGGTTCCTACTATAAGTTAGGAATGACACTAGATGCTTTGTGGACACACACACACACACACACACACACAAGCTGTGAGATAGCTGTTGTTTCATTTTACATGTGAGAAACTGATGCTCAGCAATTTAAGGAAATTGACCCAAATGACACTACTAGGAAGGAAATGAGTTGAGATTTGAACTCAAGTCTTCCTGATTCCAAAACCCATACTTTTCCGCTCTATCAGTGGAGAACGCCTGCCACTTGTAGAGTAAGAGACAACTTTCAGTGGTACACGGACAAATCTATTTATTTTAATGGCTACGTATTCACTTTCACAGTTGTCTAAAAATTTATGGCAAGAAATAGTTGTTATCCATTTTAACAGTAACGTATCATCTCCTATAAAAATTTCTTTAAAAAAGTGAATCAATTTAATGAAAAATATTAAGTAAATTGATTTTAAGATATAAGTGGACATAGCAAAGTGGAAAAAGTGTTGAGCAGATGACTAAAACTTGAGGAAAACCACTCTTAATCCTAACAAATAAATTCCTTAATAAAACATTACCTTCCTGCAAGTAATTCCAAGGAGCTATTTCAGCAGATGCTTTCCAAATTACCTAGACTACAAAGGAAACTAAAACAGGCATGATGCCCTGGCCAGGGTTTTAAGGAATTTAACACGCTCCTCTTTATTTCAGCATCTGTGCTATTTGGTGTTTCTCTGCAGGACTCAGAAGCAGTCGGTCTAAGAGGTGCCTGGGTTCTCTCAAGACAGAAGCAGCAAAAGGAGACTTCAGACATTTTTTTTTTTTTAAAGATTTTATTTTTTTTTATTTTTCTTTTTCTCCCCAAAGCCCCCGGTACATAGTTGTATATTCTTCGTTGTGGGTCCTTCTAGTTGTGGCATGTGGGACGCTGCCTCAGCGTGGTTTGATGAGCAGTGCCGTGTCCGCGCCCGGGATCCGAACCGACGAAACACTGGGCCGCCTGCAGCGGAGCGCGCGAACTTAACCACTCAGCCACGGGGCCAGCCCCTCATACATTTTTTAAAGACAGCAAATGGAAGTTCCAGGGCCTAATGAATATTCCCAAATGATCCATAACCTTGATGTTTGTGTTTTGCAGAAAAATAATGTAAAAGGCCCTAGGCCCACTCAAGACATCTGAGTTTCCATCCCAGTTTGGCCACTAACTTACTGTATCACTCAGGTACAGCACAGCTGGGGGCTCACTGTCCCCATTGGCTAGATGAAGGCATTTTGATGTCCATAACCATTTTCCAGCAATGTGAGACACACCCACTCAAGAATGACTATAACTGGCAAACGCAGCTGTCCATGGAAATTAGGAGGCAGCCCCCTACTACGGGCACCAGAGTCCTTCCAGGTCTGAGAGTCTGTGATTTCATGATTTAAGTTCCTTGGATTGCAGATGGTCACACAAGTAGCAGTGATGTATACAGAAGGCCGTTAAACGTCTCCAGATAATGCATTCTGCCACACCACAGGCAGCATAAGCCAAGCTGGTGCAAACGCCTCCCTGCCCCACCAGGCGATGAAGACTCTGTTCATTAAACGTCCGTGCTCATGTCACTGTGCTCATCATAACTGTAGATATGGAGTTTGAATTTTTAAGAAATGCATAATGCACCTTTGGAACATATTGAACGCAATTTAAACTATCCCTGGTAAGTATTTCTCTTTTCCTCACTTTGTTATTTTTTTTAACCAAGAAAGCAATTAATGCTTATTGTAGTATATTGCTATAAACTCCCCCTTCCACAACCTCCATGACTTCCCAGCTCCACTGATATTAGACTTGGCCAAGTGACTTGCTGCAACTAACATGATGCAGGCAAAGTGATGACATACTAATTCAAAGCCTCGGTCTCAAAAGCCTTCCTGTGTTTCCATTGACTCCAATCTCCGCCATGAGGGGAACAGATCCCTGGTAGATTCTGCCTCTCTAGGATGATTCTAGAATGAGACACATGGAGCAGATCTGAATTTGACCCCCAGCCCTATTTCTCCAGGTTACACGTGAATACACACAACACTGCACTAAAGTCAGCAGCTCCAGGAAAAGCCATCATCACTCCTTAGAAATGTGCAGGGGAGGCAGGCACAGTGGGGAGAAAGGGGATGGGGCCTTGGGAAGGCTGACGCCTCAGCTGGTCTGCGGACCCACAAGCGGAAAATAAAATACTTAACACTCTACAGCACTCAGATTCTGTGGCAGTTTGTTTCACAACAAAAGCTGATTAATCCACCAATTGTGACAAGTAAAAATTTATAGAAATCATATATTTTAAAAAGTGAATAAAATCTCTCTAATCCCACCCTCAAGTAAGGTAGCTGATCATAACCATTTGATATGTAACTTTCTACTCTTTTCTCTGAGCTTCCGAAGGATTAAATGAGCAAATGCATGTAAAAAGGCACTTAGCACAGTGATGAGCATGTGATATAAGCACTCAATAAACATTGGCAGTTTTTATTAATATTCTCATGCAAACAAATATACTCCGATATAGGGTTTTTTTTAATTTATGCAAAAATAAGCCCATGCTATGCACATGACTCTGCAACTTGCTTCCTTCATGTAATGTTGTATCATGGGCTTTTCTTCAAGTCAACTCATCTTTTTAAGGGCAATTAACTCATCTTTTAAAATGACTACATGATATTCGATGGTTTGAATATAACATAACGTATTTTACCTATTTCCATTTTGTAGCTAAAGAAACTGAGACTCAGTTTGCTGAAAAGGTGTTTGCCAAACCATTTGCTGCCCCTCCCTCCCCATCAAGCCTTGGTCAATCAAATTGATTGACCAATCAAAGATGAGTGGAAGTGACATGTGGGCAAAGCTTTAAGAGCTATCCCACGGTGTCACCTCCTCCTCTTCCCTGGGACACACAGCAATATCTCAGACGGGGGCTGCTCCTTCAGCCTGGGTCTCAGAGTAAAGAGTTAAGGCCTAAGTCAGGATGGGAACGCAACATGCATATGAAATAAACTCGTGTGTTTTAAGCCTCTGAGATCTGAGGGCTGGTTTGTTGCCACAACATAATTTAGAAAATGCTAATACAGTGTTTCAAGACTCTCAAGTGTTTGGGTGTTCACTGAAAATACTCATCATCACTGGTGTGGCCAAGCACCCACATGCTAGTCGATCAAGATGTGGGTTGACGGAATAACGGGCAACAATCTCCTCCCTAACTTCATGTTTAAAAATTAGCAGTGACCTTCTCCCCTACTGCCAATGACAGAACATAACAGCACCACAAAGAAGATAAGTCTGGGGCTACTGATGCAGGGGACCCACCTCTTCAGGTGGGAAGCCTCCTAGGTATGTCAGGATCATGAAGATGGTGACCCGGTTTCTCCAGGTTGCAAACTACACACACACGCACCACTGCCCTGAAGACAGCAGCAACAAGAAAAGCCATCGTCACCACTCAGAAAACTGCAGAGGAGGCAGGAGCCGCGGAGAAAGGGGACTGAGCGGGGCCTTAGGAAGGCTGATTCCAGCTTCCCTGGACATCAGCTCTGGACCTCTGTTTGCTCAGAGGACTTTTGTGAGGATCCAATGATGGACAGCAGGTGCAGCTATAACTAATAAGAAAAACATTGACTTTGATTTATTTTGTGTGTGCGTGAGGAAGATTCGCCCTGAGCTAACATCTGTGCCAATCTTCCTCTTTTTTTTGCTTGAGGACGATTAGCCCTGAGCTAACATCTGTGCCAATCTTCCTCTACTTAGTATGTGGGATGCCACCACCGCATGGCTGATGAGTGGAGCAGGTCCAGGCCCAGGATCCAAACCCGCAAACCCCGGGCCGCCAAAGCAGAGTGCGCGGAACTTTAACCACTCGGCCATGGGGCTGGCCCTATTTTGATTTTTTTATTACAAGTGTAATACGTGTTTATTGTGGAAAGTTTTAAACAGAAAAGCATAAGGGGAAAAATGGAAATTACCCAAATATCACAACTGTTGACATCTTGCTGGTTAATCGGCCATATTTTCTGCTAGGTAAATGCATACACATATTACAGTACAAGGCCTTCTGTATGCATTTATTAGGAATGTGCCCAAATATATTACGTGGCCCTCATCTCATGCTCATCCTCTCCATTCTTCCTTTCCAGCTTACCTTTTGGTCCCTCCAAACACGCCCCACCTTCAGGATTTTGTATGTGCACGCCCTCTTCCTAGAACGCTCTTTCTCTCTCCGCTGTTTCTTCTTCTGGCTACTCCTACTTATCCTTGAGGTCTCAGTTTATTCATCACCTCCTTAGAGAACAATTCTCTGACTGCTACCTTTGTCACCAGCCCCTTTGTGAGCACCCAGAACATCCTGTTCTTCTTCCTCATAGCATTATCATACTGGACTAGTCTTGCCTCTTTGTTATCTTGTTTTCCTTGCTGTACTCCAACTCATGGGCAGGTACTGTAGCTTTTGCTCATCAGCATTTACCAGTGGCCGGCCCATAGCAAATGGTCAAAAATTGTTGAATAAATGAACAAAATATTTAACAATATGTGTTACCTATATTTCTTTTGAAATCCCCAAAGTATATGTCATTTCTCAATAAATATCCACTGAAATGTTAAATATAGAAAAAGGTACAAGACATGGCAACATGTCTCACGAAGTTTATAAATTAGATAGGAGAAAACATTAGCAACAGGAAGCCTCAGGATGTCATTCAGGGCTAAGTTCTCTGCTCCTGCCTCCTCTCCGAGTTCTCTTAAGACTGGAAAGGGCAGTACACAATCCCTAACTTCAGTTGCATATTTTTCCTCTCATTGAGGATATCCTGTAGTACCAGTTGGAATAAGAAGACCCTAGCAGCTTCACATTTATACTCCAAAATCTTGGTGCTTCGACACAATAAAGTTGATTTCTCACTCAGGCAAAGTCCAATGCGACTGTTCCTGCTTGGCGGGCAATCTTCCATGCGGTCATTCAGAAATCCAGCTCCTTCCATCTACCTTCCATCTGACCTTCTCTACGTCCCGTCCCTGATATTTAACCAGGAGATGGGAAGAGAGAGTTTTATGAGCCAGGCTTGTAAGTAGCACACACTACATTCATCCTCTTTTCATTGGCTAAAACCCAGCCACATGGCCACACTTAATTACAAAGGAGGCTGGGAAATGTAGTTTATCTGCATGCACAGGAGGAAAAGGAAAAAGAGTTTGGTGAACACTGAAGTTCTTCTGCCACAAATGGCAAGGGAGTATCTAGTCTTAAGTGATCTCAAGTACCAGTAATTTTGATTTATGGATAGTGAAAACACTTGTTTTGGTAGAAGAAGGTCCTTCTAACTTAACACTGGACATAAGAAAATATCATCCCAGGTTTTCAAATTTTGAGAGTAAAAAAAGGGTCAACGCCAGACTTGAGAAACCACCAATACTGGTGACCATTCCCCGACAAATTCTAAAAGAGAATATCTAAAGATGGCTTTTATGAACTTTGAAAATAAAATGATGATTGCAAGTTACTATGGGCTCACTAGGAATTATCATAAACTAACCCAGCATGCTGTCTGGCACAGAGTAGACAATAACGATGTATTGAACAGATGAACTTCAAATCTACTTTTAAGGCAACTATCCCATTGATAAATGACTGTAACTTCAGAAAGTTCTGCCTTAAATACAGCAGTTTGCCTCTCTAACTTCTAACCATTACCCTCACTCTGACCTCAAAACCTACAGAATAAGTCAACTCTCCCAGGTGACAGTTGCACAACTATTTGGAGACTTCCGTATGTGCTCTCATGGTCTTTTATTTTCCCCCCTGGGTAAATATTCCCAGGGCCTTCAATTCCTCTCTGTGGGACAGAGTGTCAAGCTTCTCACCACTTGGCCGACCTTCTCTGAGATCTCTCTGCTTGGTCGAAGTTGCTCTCCACAGTTTCAGGTCCACAATGTTCCCAATGAGCTCCAACCAGCAGCATTCAGTAGAATTATCACTCCCCAGCTCTGAGTATCAAAAGAAGTATTTAAACAGTGAAGATGCTGCCAAAGGGATCCTGCATTGGGAAAAGGGCAGGACTTGGAAGACAGCCTCTAAGGACTCTTGCCACTTTATGACCCCTCAGGTTTTGTGGAAGTGTGAGTGCTGGGAAGACATTGCCATAAGGGTGACGGTGTATACAACAGGTACACATTCCTCCTTGACAAAAGTCTAGTCCACGCATACCCTCCAATAACTCAATTCACTTGCATAGTTGTATTTCAGCTTTCTTCATTTCTGCCTCTTTACTCCAATTGTGATGTGGATGCACATATCCAAGCTGAAACATGAAAAAAGGGGGAGGGCTGTGGGGGAGAGAATGGAACATTCCAAAATTAGAAACCAGTCCCTAGCAAATGAGAACTAATTTTGTGGAGAGTTGATCCAAGAGAAGGACTGGCACAGGCGCTCTGATGTACGACAAACATCTATTGAGCACTGCCTATGTGCCAAGCACCACGCTAAATGCTGTGGGTACGGTGAGTACCAAGAGATGGTACCATCCTCCCTCTTGAAGCTTGGCCTCTGGTAGGCAATTAAATGAAGAAATATGGAATAACAAATTAAGACAAGTTCTACTGTTACGAAGAAATCTCTGTTTCGCTGGCTTCAGGTTTCCACGAGGGGACATTTGCTAGAGAAACACTTCTTTCTCCATCCCTTATTTACTCCCCATGGGAAGAAGAGTGCATTACCTGATTGCTGAGTTCAGGAGAAAGACCCAGCATGCCCATCTCAGCCATTTGCTCTCTCTTCTCAGATCAATCTGTCCACAGGATTTACACACTCGTTGTCCATGTGGAAGAGGCCTGCAACTGCCCACCTCTGCCAGGGACCAGTGGGTAAATTTAATTCAGGGTGAAGTGTTAGGAAATCCGTGTGGCATCTAGTCTGCCATGCCCTCCCATCTGTCCTACAGTAGCCATCAAGTTGACATTTCCATTCATCTGACTCTTGTATGTAACTTTCAGCTGGGTCTGAACTCAAGCGGGAAAGAAAGGGGTGTTATTTATCACCCTCCTGAAATCCCAACAGCTATAAAGAAAAAACATAGGGACTTATGAGAAAGTACAAGAGGGGAATCTAATTGAGATGGGAGGAAGGGTTTGATGCGAAACAGCCTCTGTAAGTGTCATTTAAGCTGACATCCAAAGGAAACAGAAATTGACCAAGCAACAAGGAAGAGGTGGGAGGATTCATATGAAGGTTCTTAGGCAAGACACAGTTTCTCTTGTTTGAGGAACTGAAGACGTCCAGTGTGGGAGTCACCAGAGCTGGTCACCTAATTCTTGCAGCTCTCTGCCTTCCAGGCAAATCGGATTGTACTTCCTGAACTCCTTGGTCCCGTCTCACGGTGGGGGGGCCATGAGACTAGTTTAGCCAATGAATTGTGAGAAGCGACCTGTGACATTCTCTGGCAAAGGTACTTAATTGCCTGGCTAAGACCCTTCAAAACTCACTCTCCCTCTTCCACGAGATCTGTGACGTTCCTGAAAGCCGGTGCTCCATCAGGCTGCGTCCCAGAGCAAAGCAATGTGACCAGCGTCCCTGCCAACCCTTGATGGACACAGAACAGAAGGAATTAGACTTTTCTGTCTTAAGTCACTGAGATTTGGAATTGTTTTTCACTGCAGCATAACCTGGGCTATCCTGACTGAACAGTCACAGCTAGCGTGGCTGCAGAATGGTAAGTCGGGAAGAAGCACTAGATATTTCAGCCTGGCAAGGCAGGAGAGGCCAGATCATGGGAGATCTCAGAGGAAAGGTAAAGAATCTGGGTTTTATCTCAAATCCAATAGGATGTGCTTAAGGAGGTTCCAGCGGGGGGAGTTTGACACATTGCAACTTTTGTGTATTAAAACAAGGTACTGTTGCTATTTGACTATTAAAAGGCCCCCTTAATTCCACTGTAGAAAAGGATATTTTTAAAAAATCCATCAACAAGCATTTACTGAGCACCTTCTATCCTTTCATGTGCCAGGCACTCCATTAAGCATTGGAGATACAAAAATGAATAAGGCACAGCTCCTGAATTTGGAGTGAGGGACATAAGAAGACATTTACAAGAATACGTGATAGACATGCTCTGCTTCAGGTATGTACCCTGTGTGGTGAGACGAAGATAATACCTATTTGAGGGTAGGGTGGGAGATGGGGTAACAGGAAGCTTCAGAGGGAGCAATTATTTAAGCTGGGTCTTGAAGGCTGAGTAGGAGTTTGCACGGTGGCACTCTGACTAAGGATAAAAGTAAATGGAAGGACAGGAAAATGCCAGAGGAATGGAAAATGGTTAGGGTAGCTAGGACTCCTCGGACTGGGGGGAACTCGTAGGACAGGGTGTGGCGACTATGTTACTGTTGGCAAATACCTGCCGCCCCTCCCCACTGACGTCAGGCTTGGCCATGGGAACCGCTCTCAGCAGCTTTCGGCACACGCTCTTTTCTCTCCCCCATAACCATCAGCAATGTGTCAGAAAGGGTCCCAGAGCAAAGATCGTCTATGTGAAGCAGAGACACAGCCAACCCTTAAGGAGCCTGCAGTATGCATGAGAAGTAATTCTGTGGCTGTCATCCAATAAGACTTTCGGATTGCTACCAGGGCATAACCGGGCCTCTACAAAGGTGTGCATTTCCAGCCCTTGACTTCCAGCACATTGTGGGATCGCACTTTCCTGCACCCTTTAAGTAAGACACAGACATGTGACTAGTTTTTGACCAATAATGTGTAAACACAAGTAATATATGTCACTTCTGAGGAAGGTTTTAAAGCCAAAGTGAATTCACCATGCTTTCTGTCCCCTGCCAAAGGGCCTGGGATGGTGGTGGAAGCACAGATCAAGATGAAACCTTCTTCAGACTCGGTCTCAGAGTGAGTCCGTTCAGCAGCGCCCCTGTGACCTTGAACATGTAGTATCAGCAAGAAATACAGTATTTTTGCTAAGCCACTGAGATTTTAGGATCATCTGGTATGGTGGCAAACCTAGCCTATCCTGACCATAAAAATTGGCACCTAGACATGGTTAATGTAACAACAAAAATAATAAAAGTAAGCATCCATTTCCAGGACAGTAGCTAAGAACACTGTTATCAGAAGCCAAAAGGTCGGTGATCTATTTGGTGAACACATCACCTGTGCCAATTTAGAAGGCATGTCATGAACTTAATGAACTCAAGCAAGAAACTGCAAAACAAAATGCTAGTGGCATGTGTCGGTGCCTGTTAGATGTATTTGGAAACTTATTACAAAAAAAGAGAGGAGCTCGGAGAAGATTTGGCCAGTTTGCGGGCAAGAATGAGAGAGAGTAGGGACAATCTGTAAACGCAGAGATTTGTAGGGCTCGAAAAGGCTACTGTTTCTAATCTCAACTAGCAACATATAAAATTAAGAAATGTGTTCAGCAAGAACTCATCCTCGGTCAAGTGAACTGTATGGCCTCAAACCTACGGTTAACCCCTCTGGATAAATTAAGATGATACCAGCAATGTTTTCCACTGGACAAAATAGCTGTGCAAATGGAGGCAGTGAGACCCTCTCACCAAAGCGCAAAGCACTCAAACCAAGTCAGGAGAGAGGGCATGGGCGAGAGGGCACAGCAAGTCTGAGAGCAAGAGGACGAAGAAATGCAAAAAAGAGAGCAAACCATGGAAGTGCATCTAGAAAAGAACTGGCTGTGGCCATTGGCACATGGAAGGTCTAGAATCAAAGAGAGAGAAGCCTAGTCTTTGTGAGAGTTGTACTGAAAAAACATCCGACCCGACCAAAGGACGCTGTACTTGAGACTGACTCTCACTCTGAACCCCTCCCCCGATTTTTAAAAGCTTATTTGAAAACGTACGCCTCTATGCCTGCTTTAGGTGTGGAAAAGGAAGGCTCTCAGAGGGCAGAGTCAGGGGTCTCAGGAAACAGCGGATAGGGCAGCTACCCTCGGGAGCAGAACCAGGGTCTAACGGGGGTGTTGGGTAGGGGTCCTCCACACGTCTGCGCAGTGGGCCAGCATCTACCGTGGCCTCCCATTCCTTCACTTTCCAAACGGTATGTCCATTGCATTATCCCGTCCTTGTCCCACCGTCACATATGGAGGGTGTGCAGGGTGGGTATCTTGCCTTTAGGTGTGGAGTCAACTGCGTGTCACACAGACCTGCACAGCGAGCTCGATACACTGGGCCTAGATGACTCTCTAGCATTGTCTCCCTTGAGGAGCGAATGAGGGAGCTCACCTGTGGGAGGACGACAGCCAGACACTTGGCGCACAGAAAGGGGGAGTGTTAGAGTCTTCTGTGTTGTTCCCCAAATATTCCTGGCTCTCTCCCTTCGAGCCACTTGGCTCACAGACATTTAAAGTGAGGCGTGGCTGCGTGACTTACTTTGGCCAGTGATGCAGGAGCAAAAGTGCAGAGTGTCACTTCCAGGTGGATGCTCTGAGAGCCAGTGAATAATCCGCGGCCTCCTCGCCCCCCAGCCAAGACAGGAGCGAGAAGCACGCGCCAGGATGCAGTCCTCTTCAGCGCGAGGCCTCCAGGGAACACGGTGAGCAGAAGTCTCCTGCAGACCACAGTGGGCACCCAGCGTGAGCAAGAAATAAAGTGCCCTGGGGTAGCCCCTGAGGCACAAGGCTGCTGTCAGGGCAGCACAGGCCCGCCTTTCCTGACTTAGCCTGGTGGGGAGAACTGAGGCTGGAGAGCAGGAGCGGGACTGCAACCGGCCCCTTCTCCCAGGCAAAGGCATCTGAACTCTCTGCTGGTTGTACAGGGAAGCCAAGGACTGCTTCCTGGCAGGGGCGTTAACATGAACAGATCTGTTATTTTTTGGATGAAATATGATATTTCTCAACATAAGGAGAAATCAGCCTACTAAACCACATAAGGCAGAGAGGAAGACACAGAACCCTTAGGCAAAAGACACAGATTTATACAAACCTTAAGTCCTGAAGTTTCTAAATACAGGCACTCTGAGAGGAGTTAGAGAGGATCAGGCAAGACCGTTCCTTCCATCCGACCATCTAAGTGTCATTTCCTCTGCAGACAACCACATTTTACAACAAAGTCTTCTGGAGCCGAGAATGTACAAGGGAGTGTAACAGACCAGAGGTCAATTTCCAGCTGCCTGTGTGACCTGAGCAAGATACTTCAACTCTCTGGGCCTAGTTCCTCGCATGTTAAACCCAGATAATAATATATGCAGCTCAAGACGGTTGTGAGGTGAAATGGCATCAATCGCTAAGGCGAATGCCCCGCTGACAGTACGTGTTTAATACATGAAACGTATTTTTATTACTGTTATCATAAAAATTATTAAGAACACCACCTCCTTTTGATTACAAAAGAAAACGATTCAGGGCAAGTCTAGAGGAGAAGGTTCCCTCCTTGAGGGAAGGAACTGCATCTTGTCATCACTGTATCCCCCCGCCCCTGCCCCCGCCCCAGCTCAGAGCCGATCTCGGAGCCGCTCAGTCTTCCTAACCGCACAGGGAAGGAGGTGAGCGCCTGGAGGGGAGAAAAGTGCTCAGGATCCCCCTAACACGGCTGCTGTCGGGCTGTCGACTCTCCACTCTCAAAGCCACAAACACTTTCAGGCTCGCGGTTACAAGTCCAAGGTGGATCCCCCAAGTTCTGAAGCAGAAAAGCAGCGTGAGAACCTAGGAAGGTAAGCCGCTGCAGGTCCAGCGCCAAGCCCCAGCCCTCCACGGAGGCCCAGCCAAGAGCTGACGCCCACCCGCTCCTCCCCCGGGAGTCGGGACGCCTGGTCCTGCCAAAGCACAGCCGCACAGCCTGGCACTGCACTGGGGCCCTGGGAAACTCCGAGGGGGCAGGGGAGGGGGCCGCCCCGGACCACCGCCCAGCCCCGGAGGCGGCGATGCTACTAGCTCAGCGCGGGGACGCGGGTCTCGCCGGCCCCCGCAGAGAGGCCCCGAGGCTCCGGGAAGCTCGGGACTCGCTGCCGTCACCCCGCGGCGGCGCGGGCCGCACCGAACCCACGACTGCCGCCTCGGGACTCTCCGCCACGCACTTCTGGCCCCAGAGGCGCGGGGGCGGCGGCGTCGGAGCGGCCGCCAGCATGGGTCTAGCGCTTCCTAGAGGCCGCAGGACGCGGGCCCGCCGCCGGCCGGCGCCCACCTTCCCCGGCCCCGGCCCGGCCCAGCCCGGCCCGGCGGGGCTGCGGCGGCCCTCTCGGAGCCGTCTTCCCGGAAGCGGATCGGGGCGGGAGCGGGGCGCGTGTGAGTGTGAGCGAATGTGAGCGAGCGTGAGCGCGCGGCGGCGGGAGCGGGCGCGCCCGGGTTCTCCGAGTGTCGGATTCCCTGAGCGCCCCGCCGGGGCGGCGGCCGCCCGCGAGCTCGGCAGGGACAGGCGCCCGCGCGCCTCCACGCGGCCCGCCCCGAGCGGGAGCCGCCCCGCGCCCACCCCGGGGCCGCGAGCCCTGAGGCCGCTCCCGCCGGAAGCGGGGGCCGGCCCGCGCGGCCCCGGGGGCAGTGCCGTCCGCCGCGCAGCAGCCCGCCCCAAGCCCGCCTGCCCGAGGCCGCGGGCGCCGTCCCCCGTCAAACCCCACGACGTCAGCCCACAATGCACCGGTCCGGCCGGAGCCACGCGCGGGGGGGGGCGTCCCGCGGGGGGGAGGGGAAAGAAGGGCCCGACTGTGGGAGGGCAGCGGAGCATTACCTCATCCCGTGAGCCTCCGCGGGCCCAGAGAAGAATCTTCTAGGGTGGGGTCTCCATGGCGACGGGCGGGCCCGCCCCCCTGAGAGCGACGCGAGCCAATGGGAAGGCCTTGGGGTGACATCATGGGCTATTTTTAGGGGTTGACTGGTAGCAGATAAGTGTTGAGCTCGGGCTGGTGAAGGGCTCAGAGTTGCGCTGAGTGGCTGGAGCGGCGAGGCGCCGGCGGCGTGCGCGGACTCGGCGAGGCGGGCGGGCGGGCAGGACGGCGGCGGAGTCGGCCCCGCGCGCCTCGCCTTCGTTCCCATCTCCTCGCCGGCCGCCCGGAGCTAGCGCCTGTGGCTCCCGGGCTGGTGTTTTGGGGAGCGCCCGGAGAGCCCCTTCTCCAGCCGCCCCCGGGAGGGGAGCCCCGCCGCCCGGGCGCTGCTGTGACAGAGCGGCGACTGTCGCCGGGAAGTCCGGAGAGCGGCTGCAGCGGCAGAGAACTTTCCTGACCAGGAGGACAGGGGACGAGGGGCCCCGGGTCTCGGAGCGAACTTTTGCAAAGCTTCCCTCCGCCGGAGCCGCGGCGGCGGCGGTCACGAACGGCGGGCGCGGGGAGGAGCGAGGAGAGGCGCGCTCCGCTCCGCGCGCACCGGCTGCTGAGCTTGGGCGCGCGAGCCGCGGAGGAGGGCACGGGCGTCGGGGCGGCGGAGACCCGCCGCCGGCCGGCCACCGCGGGGCGCGCGCGGGCCGGCGCCGCCGGAGCGCGGCTGCCTCCG